>NW_027623866.1:0-9170 GCF_034508935.2 Berghia stephanieae | reverse complement strand
AAGGCCTAGACGAGTGCATCAATGCTGGTTGTCTAACGTTAAGGGCGAAAACCGTGCCGGTGACGGGTGCTTTGGGTGCCCACTCCCCGGGGGCCCGGAAAAAGATAAGCCCTCACCCCGGGGTCTTAGGGCGTAAGAAGTAAAAAGGAAAATCTCTGGCATATAAGCATGCCCGGAATAAAAGAGGGTTCCCCTGGCATTGAAAACTTTACCTTGCCCGCTCCAAACCAAAGGGGTATTGGCAAACAGCAAAATTTAAATAGGAAAAACAATAATGTTGACCCAGCTAGAGACAAAAATCGTCTAATTTTAAAATATGAATTAAAAAGAGCAAAAAGGGCAGAAAACCCGTACATTGATGTGAAGCTTAGCAATACTTCCCCGGTCCGGCCCAAA
Source organism: Berghia stephanieae (assembly GCF_034508935.2). Taxonomy (NCBI): domain Eukaryota; kingdom Metazoa; phylum Mollusca; class Gastropoda; order Nudibranchia; family Aeolidiidae; genus Berghia; species Berghia stephanieae. The sequence goes on along the minus strand of NW_027623866.1, from coordinate 8,774 downwards.
AGGCTTGGGCCCCGTTTTGGAAATGATGGGGGTCAAACAAAAAAGATTGTTTTGTACAAAACAATCGGGCTGTGGGCCTAACAGAGCTCAAAATTTAAATTTTGGGGTTTGTCTAACGAAAAAACGGCAGAAAACCGTGCCGGTGACAGGTGTTTGTGCCATACCCCGGGCCCGGGAAAAAAAAGATTAAGCACTAGACCCCCGTAGGTCATTAGAGTCGAATGACAGTGAAAAAGGGATGTCAATCCTGGACTATAAGCTATTCCAAAACCTCACAAGAGGGTTCCATGTCTGGCGGTTGACCTTGACGCCAAACGTGATACAGGGTAAAGACACCCGATTTAAACCCCATCAAAAAAAATTCCTCGAGAGAAAAAATTTTACACTGACCCAAACTAAATTTAAATCAACCCTCGTGCTAAAATAGTAATCCAATTCTTCCGTCCCTCGTACTAAACTGATCTATTCTTAAAAAATTCCCCATATAAAACAAAAATTTGTGTGTGTAATGGATAAAGCAGATCCAGAATGTTTGTATACATATAATGCAAGTAATTTGTTAGTACCATAACTTTTAAATTCTCTGTCAACTACCTAACCGTGAAAAAGCTGAGAAAATTTGATAATACTAAGCCTTTATTCCTACTAATAAACCTGTAGCCTACAAAAACCCTTCTCCCCACTAGCAAGTGGGTTCGAGAGCAAAAACCCTATGCCCCTGTCCCATAAGAAATCCCGTGTAATAAATTTAAGGCTCCGAAAAAAAGGTTTTGCAAAACATCAGTATAATTTAAACTATATCCCAGAAAAGCATCTAAAAAAATTTTGAAAATTGCACTGTCTATACATAAAAAATAAAATTTCGGAAGTGCCCTTTTAAAGTAGGTCCACAATAACAAAGGTATAAAGCGGGGCCTTTAGTGGTCTATTAGACTAAGATAAGACCACATATCCCCCCAAATTATAGACTATGTATAGGGCCCAAATAACAATGTTCCCAAAATCATATGTCAATTTTTGGGCTGAAAAGCCAAAAGGTTACCCCTTCTAGTCCTAGAAACCAAAATGTACTAAAAAAAATTAATGCCTGAAAAAAAAAAAAAAAAAACAAAAAAAAAAAAAAACAAACAAAAAACAAAAAAGATAATCGTCTTTTAAATTCCCTTCATAACAGCTAAAAATGAGTTTGGGAAAAAATGTCAGTGCTGTATTAAAAACCAGTTCCAATAAATAAATTGTTGTTATTAGCCCCTATATTAGGCTGGGGAAGAAAAAATCTTGAATCTTTTTCCCAAATCCTTTAACAAAAAAATGTGCTAGATTGCCCTGAGGTAGGGTCCCCCATCATGGCATAAAGAAAAAACTATATATTTTGTGGGGTGTGAAGGGTTCGTTGTTGAAATAACAGGCATTGCCAAAATGACTAGAATTCTCCAAAGTAACCCGCCCCAAGGAAATGCGTCAATTTTGCGGTCACTTTACATCAAATAAGATCTTATATTAAATATATATATATATTATATTTAATATATATTATTATATAATATATATATATTAGCGCAAACCCCACTAAATGTGTTCAGAGCGCTTTACAAAGGGGGTCATGCCCCAACAGCCATTTAAAAATTAAAAACGTACAAGTCAATGGATTGGTCGATATTACCAAATTTCCCCAGACAGCACGTTAATGGCAAATCACTTTTTCACCGAGGGGTGAGAGAAAGCACAAGTAAAAATAGAAAACTTGGAGAAGTGAAAAAAGACCTTTCCCCGACCCCTCAACTTACCCCAAAGCAAGGCTGGAATCCGACCCTTGACCCGACCGGAGGTATATAAAAGGCCCCACTTTGATCCCCGCAATTATAAACATTTTGTCAATATTTTTTTATCCGCGGAAAATTTTTTTATGAGAGAAATCTTTTAAGGTCTAGCTCCATAGCCCCCATCATAGTTTCCCCCTGGGGTAAGGAAAATAAAACTGGAAACAAGGCATAACCTCCCTTCTATGCCCAGCAAATCAAAAAGAGCCGATAGAAACCGTTTTCCCCGTTCCAAAAGAACTTAACCCAAAAAACATTGAAAAACCTCATGCCGTAGAGTGCTAGCAAGCCTTCGATAGATGCCCGGGGCTGCAAACCTAGGTCCAAAAGATATACCCATTAAAATATGAAAACGATTAAAAAAATCGCCATTCCCCCGAAGCCAACGGAATAAAAAAACCAAAAAACCCAAAATTTTATTCCCTAAGAATTAGGGTTCCAAAAATAAATAGCTTTAAAGGGTGTAATCTTTATATGCAGGCAATTGAAAAAAATACCCCAAAGTATCTCAGGTTACCATACCCCTCTTTAAAAACTTTACATTATTCAACATAAAAGAACCCGCGCCATAATGACCCGCGCGTCCAAAAATACCAAGCGCTTTAACTAAAAAATTAAAACCCCCCCATAGCGCAGCCCCCAAAATCCTGGGCGGTAGTCAAGACTGTTCTCAATCAGTAAACCCCAATCGTTGTAAAGAAATACAGGATTCCAGTTTCCGGGATGTTTCGCTTTGATTCAAAAAATTAAACGGGAATAGGTCCCCTTTATCCGGGTGAAATTATTAAATTTGTACTTTGATAAAAATCAGGGAAAAAAGGGTTTGATTTAGAGAAAAGTGATTGATAAGGATTTTTGAAACTTTTTAAAAATACCCTTTTTATTATGAATACGTAACTCCCTAATTTTTTGGGCGTTTTTTCATTGAGATCCAAATTTTTTTAAATGGGGTAGGAAAATTTAGAGTGGGGAAAAAAGGTTTGGGAAAAACAAGTTAAAAATTCTTTGATCACGAACGTATTCCCGTAGAATTGGAGTCAAGCTTCAACGTTTGCAATCCTGCCTTTTAATGGCCCGGGCCCCCCAAAACAAAAAACCCCCCCCGTCCGGGGTTACGTTTTGTTATCAAAATAGTAACACTTCCCCACCACCGAGGGAGTTGCAATACCAACGAGCGAGGAAGCGATACATCAAAGCTATCCCACCGTTTTTGGTGGCCCTTTTCGAGATCTAAAAGCTATACCGGAAATGCAGTTATTTCCCACTCTTAGTAAAATCAAGCGTCTCATGTTCATTCTAAAGTAAAAGGGGGGGGGGTGTCATCGGATTCAAAAGCTGAAGTATCCCCCCAGCAAAGAAATTTTCATATTTTTTCTTTATTTGGTAAACTTCACCCTTTTGTTCCGCTGTATAAAAAATAAAAAAAATGACCTAGGTTACATACGTATTTTATACGAGGGAAGTGACGTCACGAGTTACCCCCCAACGCGATTTTGCAACAGGCCATGGGAAACAAATGCATCATCCCCAAAATTTACTTTTATACTCAAAGTGTCCCGGATTATCCCCTATCAATTAAAATTTTGAAAAAGCATCAAAAAGTATAGTAAATTAGGACGGGTTTTGAAAGGTTTCTATTAGTGATAATTTTTATTAATTTTTGGTAATTTTAATATAAAGGGAAATACAGTGGGCAGAAAAGGCTGTATTTTTTGTTAAAACACACACCATCAAAAAACAAATGCCCTTTTATGATTAAATTGAACACGCCCATATAGAAAAGAAGGGCCCCCAATTTTCACGTTCCGTAGGTTCCCAAGTTTACATAGTTTGGGCCCTTTGGGCTGTCCCGGGGGGTGGCTAATTCCTTACACTTACTGAGTGTCTATCCACAGTACCCCCTGTGTTATCTTGTGTCTTTGGGGGGGGGGGGGGGGGTGGCAAGACCCGATACCACTAAGGGGCACTTGTAAGAATATTTAAATTTTAGGGTAATTCTTTTCAAACCCCTGAATCGCCGGCGTACAAAGAGTCTTTTTAGGGCTAGCATCTGAGATTAGTCAAACCTCTAAAATTCGCTGTGTTTTTGGGGTGTCATTCCGTCTATATCCCCGAAATAGACGCCCCCCAAAAAATAAACCAACCCTGTCCCGTATGGCCAACCCCTCAATTATGATTATGCCATAGTTTGATTTAAAAAATTTTTGAAAAAGACTAATGTGAACCCCTTTAGTTTGTCCTGAGAAATTATGTCATTTCCGTGGATTGGAACATCCCTACCCCGAAAAAAAACTTGGGAAAACAGTCTAAGACGTAACGTTCCTTTGAACCCCCTAAAACAGGGGATGGGAACCAAAGATGCGGGTTTTGAATAATGTCCACCCCCGCCTCATCGTATTCGTCCCCCAAATATGCTAAAAATTTTTATTAGCACAAGTTTTTCCCCCAAATAAAAAATCCCTGGCAAAAAAAAAAACCAAACATTTAAAAAAAACTAAATGAACTCCTCAAAATCATAACACAATTCTTAGAGCTATGAAAGCTACAAAAATTTTTTTAAAAAAGTATAAGAAAAAAACGGCGAGCTTGTATAATAGGAAAAGGCAGGGTGTTAAAGTTAAAGAGGAAATTACTCACCCCAGGGGCACAGTGATTATACAAAAAAAAATCAATGTAACGAATTATTTAAAAACGATACCAATATCCAAAAATACACTCAAGAAATAAACACTCTTAATAAAAAAAAATTTTCAAAAGAAGTAAAAATTCCCAAATGCTGGGGTATTATAATTCTCTCACCATAGAGGAGAGACCAAAAATGCGTGTGACGTTTGCGGAAAAAGTTCCCAAATGATCGGGAAAGGTGGTTTATCACTCATATGAATTCACAATTCGACCCAATGTGTTTTTAGAATGCCCCGATTTGCTGAAAAAAAGCCCAAACCCCCAAACACAACGGAATAAAATAATACTTTATGTATAAATAGATGACGCAAATTGAAAAATTTTTACAGTGTCAAAAATTTGTTGATTTTGGGGGTCAATGTCGTTTGGTAAATTTTTTGATTCTGTTTTAACCCAAAGAACTTTAAAAAGCTTTAAATTAAAAAGGGGAAAACAAGTTATTGTTTATCTATCTCAAAAAATACAATTTAATTTTTTAAACTTTCAGTAGAGTTTTTCCCGTATCAATTTTTTTTTGCTCAAAAAGCACAATATTCCACAATGCTAATTTTTTAAAGAAAGGATAACAAAAGAGTGAAAAAAAAGGGGGGCTTTGTATGGGAACAATACAGGCAATGGGCGTTTCGGGGGAAAAAACCTTTGTCGTCAACAATAAAATAAATTAAGGGAAAAAAAAATAAAATAAATGTAAAATAACTTGAATCGTCTGTAAAACTCCAAAACCCCTTGAGTAAGAGTACAAGTTCTTTTGTCAGAATATTTTGCACATTTTATTTGGGGTGAAAAAAGGGAAAAAACAGCTGATTGGGAATTAAAATAAAATTTTGGTGCGCATGAAAACAAATCAACGTTTTTAAATTTTTGGGGCAAATAGTCATTCAAGCATAAGGGGAAAGATACAAAAATATCTAAAAACTACTTGGGGGGGTGGAAAAAACTTATTTTTCATTTTGTTTTATTAAACTCGTTAAATTTTTTTTTGTGCAAACTCGTTGTTTATTGGGGGACGAAAAAATAACTGGTAATAAAAAATAAAAAGGATGAAAAAATGTAATTATTTCTTATAATGGCCACGCCTTGCCTCCCTAAGTTTTAAAACCCCACAAGGCCCCGTTCAAAAGGGGAATCATGTTCAATATGTAAAAAAACCCCCCAAAAAATTGGCTTTTATACGCGCATAACCACTTAAACGTCTCAACGGTTTTACAAAGGGTCCCTGACAAAGCAAAAAAAAACGTGTAGAACGAACAAGATCCCTGTTAGGCGATATTACAATTGTATGGGACAGGAAACGCTTTTAAAACGGCCAGGTTCTTTTATCATTTTTAACATGAAAAAAAAGAGACAGATGCTGTTAGGCGATATTACTTTTTTTTTTCCGACAGGGACAATGTGTAAGGGCCAGGTACTCATTTTACAGCCTTTTCCAAGGACTTAACATGCCCGAGCGAAGCTCAAACCGGGACCCCTTTCCGAAAAGCGAGTGTGTACCACTAGACCACATGCCGCAATATTCAAATGTATTTGTAATGAATATTGCAAGACATAGTCTCCCCATTCTATTCTGTGACAAATTTGTCAAGTAACGGCACAAAGATTCGTGTTAACCCATTTGCTTCTTTTTTTTTCCCTTTAACCAAATTTTTTCTGCCGTACTATGGAAAACAATTTATTCAATATTTGCCAGAAAACTTGTCTTAACAAAATTGAGTTTTTAAGAGCAATACCCACTAAACGTGCTCAAAGCGCTTTAAAAGGGGTCCTGGTCAACGCAATTTTAACACGTGGAACGGGACATAAGCCTTTTAGGCAAATTTTACAATTTTCGGAAAAGCAACGCTTTTAAAAGGGCCCGGGGTCCCTTTTTTAAACCCCTGAGTCGTGAGAGAAGGAAAAAAGAGCCTTTTCCAAAAACTCAACATGCGCCGGCGCGAGGTCGAACCGGGACCTTCCGATCCGAAAGCGAGTGCCTACCACTAGACCACTGCGCAAAATTTCAAATCAGTTATTTTTTAAATCCCCCTCGTATAACAAAAATTCAAACTGGACTTGAAAATTTACTTAAAGTCCAAGGTTTGGGTTTTTTTGACAAGATGGGGTCATTTAATCGATGAATTTGAAGGACGAGTTTTCGGGCCCAAATTTTTTTTAAACTGAGTACGACATTTTATGGTTAAAACCTGAACCCGGAGATCGTGAACAAAAAATAGTATGCCACGAGTTAAAAGTCTTTGGTCCCGTCTGACATCACACAAAAAGGTACAACTACATTATGTAAAGCTGCCTTTGGCTTCTCGTAGAAAATTTTTTCAGGGGCTTTGGGGGTTTTAACCCTGCTGAGAGCAAAAATTTTTTTAAAAGCTATTTTAAAATGAATTTTTCTTTTTTCCCCCGGCAACTATGAATTTTGAAATTTCAGTACTAGGCACATACAAACGGAGTTTGCCCTTCATTAAATTTCAAGGGAAATAGCACCTTCACGGGGTTTCCTTCATGTAAATTTTTAAAAATTTCTATTTCCAAGGGGGGAAAAAAAAGAAGAAAAAATTCACTTTAAATAGCTTTAGAAAAAGAATTTTTCTCTCATGGGCAAAAATGTTCCAAATCCCGAATATGGGGCTTAAGGGGCTAAACTTTTTTTTTATTCAAAAAAATATATTATTTGGGCAAAACGACCTATGCAGCTTTTACTGGAGCAGTAATTCGATTTCTACGAATTTTCGTAGTATAGGCAGGTCTGACATACTACATTAGTAAAGCTACCTTTGAGGTTTCGGAGAAATTAAAAAAAAAAAAAAACACACAAAAAAAAGAACAAAACAAACAAAAAAAAAAAAATAAAAAAACGAGGGGGGTGTGAGAAAATCGATAATAATTTAATGTCGCGGGTTTTCGGGAAACCCAATGATTTAAATTTTGTCGATTAATTGGGTTTTGTGCAGCTTTTTGTCTAGTGTGGCCAGTGGTCTGATGGTTTTGCACCGCTTCGGTAGGAAAGGTCCCGGGGGGTTTGAGCTCGTTGCGCATAAAATTTGTCCTTGGGAAAAATTCTTTTTTCACATTCCTCAGCGAACTCGGTATAAATGGTTTCCTGGCCCTTTAAAGCGTTGCTCTGTCGAAAGAAATTATAAATCGCCTAACAGGGGATGTCTCGTTTTGCATGATAGTGTTGTGTTTGGCAGAACCCCTTTTTAAAGCGCTTTGAGACATTTAGTGGATATTACGTATTTTGGATCACATCAGCTTGGACCGGCAGGTCCCGGGGTTTGAGGGCAAAAAAGTCGAAATCCTTGAAAAAAAATTCTTTATCACATTCTTTTGCCGTAAACAGGTGAAAATGAAAACCTGGTCATTAACTGTTGTCACCCGAAAAAAAAAAACAAAAAACCAAATGTATATCAAGCCTTTCAGGCATAGTCCGATCATAAATTGGATTTGCTGTTTTTCTGGGACCACGTGTAAACCCTTGTTGAAAAACCCTTTATGGGTATTGCACTAGAAGAAAAGAAGAAGAAAAGAAAAGAAAGAAAAAGGGAAAAAAGAAGAAGAAAGAAGAAGAAGAAGAAAAGAAGAAAAAAGAAGAGAAAAAAGAATTGTAATTAAAATAGGCCCGATATGCCTGAAGGTGACCAAAAATAAAAACTCCACCCCCGAATATTCAAAATTTTGTACCCCTTTTTTTTTTTACCCTAAATACAGGAAAAAAAAGTCACAAAAAAATAAATAAATTCCATTTAAAACAGCCCAAGGGGAAATTTGTCTTTTAAATCGATTCCAAGGAAGACTGGGAAAAACCCCGGTGCAGCCACAGTGAACGCCCCTAAATGAGCAGGGGAGGTGATTGCTCAAGGGACACAACAGGAGGTTTCGAACTCGGTACCTTTGATATGAAGCAAGATGTGCCCTGTTTCGCAATGTATTTAGCTTCTAACAGACCCAGCTACCCCCTCACGCTGGATGGGCAGGTGGTCGAAACAGAAATAGAAAAATTCGACTTCACCTGGGGTCAATTCGGGCCCTTTTTGGGTGAGCGGGCTCTCCAACTAGTAGGGGACTAAAATTAAAATAAAAAATAATAATAAAAATTAATTATAATTAATAATAAAAAAAATATTATTTTATTATTATTATTATTATTTTTATTTAAAATTTTTTTAATTTTTATATTATTATTATTAAAAAATTTTTATTTTTTTTTTATTTTTTATTATTTTTATTTAAATTTAAAAATTTGATTTTTTAAAATTTTTTTTTCAAACCAATTTTTAA
>NW_027623865.1:0-9156 GCF_034508935.2 Berghia stephanieae | reverse complement strand
TTACCCGCGTTTGGCAATGGAAGACGTTGATTTCACTCCGGTGCCTGAGTCGAGAGAGGTGGTCCTTGATTCTCGCTAGACTCTTGTACTTGTGACACGAAACACCACCATTTCTTGTCAACGGGTGGTCATCGTTTCTTCCTTTTCCAAACGTTGACATATACAGAAAAATATCATAAAGATGAAAATAGTCAATGAATTCATTTGGAATTTATATTTCGGCCTTATCCAATTTTGATAATACGTAATTATTCATAATATTTCATATTTTACAATCAGATTATAATATTGAAAGAAATATGGAACAAAATATATGATTAAAACATACCAAAATAATTATTTATACTATTGGCATAGCCTAATTACTCCAACAACTTGTACAACGATTTTGGAAAGATCTCATCTGCAGTCGAAGCTTACCTGAACACAGCCGTTTATTACACTAGAAATCTTTCACTTTAGTTTACTACCGCCTCACCCCCAATGGGAACGACCCACCGTCGATGACGGGGAGACCACCGTGTGGTTACGTCATAACAGATGTCCAGAACGTGAGAACTGGCCTATATTTATCCCTGCAGGTAGAATGCACCGCTTGGATTTCATTGTCAGTCAGGCTATAGGACAGATTTCGTAAAATCGTTCATTTTTACACTGCAATTTCTGACCATACACTTCTTCCATATTTTTCTATTTTATATGGATAAAACGACCACATTTTCATCTTCAAGACGCAATTATTTTCATTGATATCAAGAAATGGTGAGTATACTTTATTCTTTCTTGAAAAATGTATATTTTTCTATTTAAAATTAACCTGAAAAATATTTTTAATTGTTTAAAAAATTCAAATTGATGTTATCTGAGTTTTGTTACCCTAACACATGGTAGTAAATATAAGAGTAATAATCTACTTTTAATATAGCATTTATTTCACCGATTTGTAATGGCAGGTTTCTGCACAATGACTGTGTAAACACTCCTTGTCTAATTCTTTGTTGGCTAACAAATAAATAGTCCGTATTCAGACAAACTCCAGAGACATAAGAACACGAGTCCAATGGTGATGATAACGTTGTTGTTGTTGATGTTTTATGGTGATGATGATGATGATGATGATGATGATGATGATAGCGCAGTAATAGTAGTAATCGTAGTAGCAGTAGTAGTAGTAGTAGAAGTAGTAGTAGTAGTAGTAGTAGTAGTAGTAGTAGTAGTAGTAGTAGTAGTAGTAGTAGTAGTAGTAGAACACACACACACACACGAGAGAGAGAGAGAGAGAGAGAGAGAGAGAGAGAGAGAGAGAGAGAGAGAGTGTGTGTGTGTGTATATAAAACTCATGTACGCACATTTTTAGCACGGAACGATTTTTATTGCATTGAACTTTGAACCTATAGCTTTCACACCGATTTGCCATTCCGTCTTCACGATTCGCACCTTCCCTCGATATTCTTCTACATCGCCCGTTGATACAGTCAACGGGCGTGAGAAAAGAGGGTACATAGATATATTATGACATCATCAAAAAGCGATGTAATCAAAGGTGGCGGATGATTGTGTAACCTCAAAAGCCCGGTGGACTGCGCTACAAGGCCGAACATTCGAGGGGATATGTGATTTGAGTGGGAGGTGCTTATTTGACTTTGCCGATGACCGACTGGTGGACGATTGAAATTATAATTGTCCTTTTTCAGCAGCCAGTTGGAAATTGGTAATTGTAAACATCTGATTGGCACTCCATGGATAGAAAGCAGTTTGGATGTCATGGGCTGAAATTTCTGGAGAGGTGGAGTAAATTTGAAATGAATTGAAAGTAATTTGGGGCGTTGTCTAGGTGTCAAATAAGACTCTCGCAGACCGGTGATAAATCAATTTTTTGGCCGCAAATGCTACAGTAAACTTCTTTCTCTATCTTATTTTTGCTAAAAATATTTCAGAGTGGGTATATAGGCGGATTCCATTTTGAATAACGGGCATTTAGAACTATATTTTAAAGGAAAATTATTACGTTATTATTATTAGCAGGCATCTAGGCGATCACTATCGTATTATTACTAACAATCAATAATATTATTATAACTCTTATTATTACAATTCTTCTTCTTCTTCTTCTTCTTCTTCTTCTTCTTATTTTTATTATTATTATCATCATCATCATCATCATCATCATCATCATCAATGTCAATAATAACTAATGATTTTTTTTTCTTTACTCAGATGAATGGTCATACTGAAAACAAGCATTGTCTCAATGTAAATGGACTCTGCCGAATAAGCTGTGAAAGGGCTCAAATGAGATATGTGGTTAAAAAACATTTCATGCTAACTGCTCCAGAATTAGCAAGTGAAGTTCCACCGGTTTAAAAAAAGAAAACAGAACGTTGGTTGATTAATTAGATGCTGTTTCTGTGACATGTAACAATCAGCTGTTCCTTAAAATAATCGTGAGGTTTTACGTATGTTAATAAAAAGTATAAAAATATGTTAAGATCTATACAAAGTTCAGGGGAATACTTATAACTTATTTTTACCTATGATTGTCAATTTATTTTAAAATAACAGTTCATTTTGATTATCTGATCATTAATCCTTCCCCCCCCCCCCCTTCCGTCCTTTTCAATGCGTTTATCACGATTTTTTATTGTCAAAAAATGGATATTATTTATTTTTTACTATTATTATTATTATTATTATTATTATTATTATTAATATTATTATTATTATTATTATTATTATTATTATTAACAATAATAATAATATTGTTTTTATTACAGTGGTGATCAAGAGTAAGATAAATACACTGATATTTTATGATTATTACTAGTATTAGTATTACATCGATATCACGTGTTTCAACTGATTCACAATGATCATTTCTGATATCCACGATGCTTCGGTTGTTCAATAATCAGACCATTTTCAACAAATTTCCATTTTAAATAGTATTAGCTATCTGGTGGGCGTCCTTTTTTTTTTGTCGCAGCACTGGAGAGAGAGAGAGAGAGAGAGAGAGAGAGAGAGAGAGAGAGAGAGAGAGAGAGAGCGAGAGCGAGAGAGCGAGAGCGAGAGCGAGAGAGCGAGAGAGAGAGAGAGAGAGAGAGAGAGAGAGAGAGAGAGAGAGAGAGAGTGTGTGTGTGTTGGTGTACATAAAACTAATTTATGCAACGTTTTACTACGAAACAGTTTTCATTTTACCACCTCAGTTTAATCTCTCATCAGTTCTCTCTGACAATTGAACTTTGAACCTACGTATAACTTTAACACAGCTACGTCATTCCATCTTCACGATTCGCACCTCACCGCGATATTCTTTTATGTTGACTCGTGGTACAGTCAACGGGTTTGAGAGAAGAAGATAGATATTGAGTGACATCATCAAAAGCGATGTGATCAAAGCTGGCGGATGGTTGTTACATCAAAGACCAGTGACTGGTCTACAAGGCCTATCATATTCGTGGGTATGTGTGATTTGAGTAGGAGGAGCTGTCTTGACTTTGCTGATGACCGAGTGGTGGACAATTGAAATTAGAATTGTCCTTATTCAGCAGCCAATTGGAAATGGGCAATTGTAAAAAGCTGATTGGACGCTCCATGGAAAGAAAGCGGTTTGAGGGACATGGAAGGAAAGTGCCGGAGAGCGTGGAGTGGGGAGGAGTCAATTATATTGAATGAATGATAGCAATTTGGGGCGTTGGGAAGTTAAATAAAACTCTCGGAGGCGATGAGTCAATTCTTTGGCCGCAAATGATTCAGTAAAATTCTTTATTCTTTCTTTCTTTCTATTTTTAATTCCTTTCTGTCAGGGGGACATATTATAGGCGAATTCCATTTTTTTAAAACGGGCATTTCGAAAGCTATTTTAAAGAGAAATTATTGCGTTTTTCCAAAATTAGCAGGCGTTTAGGTGATAGCCACAATATTATTTTCATGAAAATGATCATTATCATCATCATCATCATCATCATTATTATTATTATTATTATTATTATTATTATTATTATTATTATTATTATTATTTATTATTATTATTATTATCATTATTATTATTATCATTATTGTTATCCTTATTATTATTGTAATTATTATCGTCATCATCATTATTATTATTACCATTATTATTATTATTATTATTATTATTATAATATAGTTTACATCTATACAAACGTCAGAGGAATGCATATTACATATCTTTTCCTAAGAATTGTCAATTGCCATTACTAAAACCAGTTCGTTTTGATCATTTGATCAACAAACCCCTACAATTCGGTGATCACGCATTTTTTTTATTGCTGTCAAAAAAGGATATTGCTGTACAGGTGAGCGGATATCTCAACAATGCTTCATTACAAAACGACTTTGATTTTATATTTTTACTCTGTGAATATTGATGATTATTGCAGTATTTCTCATTTATTTGTATAAACTCAGATAACTACCTATGTAATTTTTGATTATATCGTTTGAAGTAATTAAAATTTCTGACCCATTTTTATGGTTATTTCCTATAAAATCTAATCCCAAATGATCTACTAAAATTATATCAAATAAAAGTATGTAAACCACTTGTTATGACTCTAAAATATCTTATTGCTTCATCTAATAGCATCTTTACTACGCTACTATGAACTTGAGAAAAAAATCATCAAAATAGGAAAAATTACTCAATCTCCCTTTCGGCACAGGCCGTGACTCGCCATCTGTTATGAACTAGCGTCCGGCAAAATTTACCTGTCGAACTAAAGTGAAAGCAGTAAACGGCTGTGTGAACGTTCTAGAATCAGATTTATTAGAGAAAAATTCAAAATACTTTATTTCCATACTGTGACTATTTGGTCTAGCCATATTACATATCATTTTCAGATCGGAGGATCTGAATTACAAAGCTCGCTCTTATTATAATAATAATAATAATAATAATAATAATAATAATAATAATAATAATAATAATAATAATAATAATAATAATAATAATAATGAAGAAAATATTAATAGCAAGCATGCTCCAATCTTTACATATCTCTCTCTTTTTTGTCTCTCTCTCTCTCTCTACTCTCCTTATCTCTCCTTATCTCTCCTCCATCTTTTGTGAAAGAAGACCTCCTTACTACCTTTATCTCTCTCTCTCTCTCTCTCTCTCTCTCTTTTCTCCTCTCTTGTGTGAGCTTCTCTCTCTATCTCTCTTCTCCCCTATCTCTCTCTTTATCTTCCTCTCTCTCCTCTCTCTCCTCTGTTGTGTGATTCTCTCTCTCTGTCTTATCTTCTCTCTCTCCCTATCGCTTACTACTACTTCTATCTACTATCTATATCTATTATCTATCTATCTATCTATCTAAGGCGATTGCCATACCACTAGACCACATAGTTTCATGCAAATACTTTCACATCATTCTGTCACGATTTTCCATATTTATCTAATATGGTTTCTAACTTTGCTCTAGTCACGCTTCACACTTCCTATGTCCAGGACCGACTTGTCCAAGTGATGCGGGTAGTCACTAGTCAGGGATCGTTGATGACTTACCCGCGTTGGCAATGGAAGACGTTGTTTCCTCCGGTGCCTGAGTCGAGAGAGGTGGTCCTTGATTCTCGCTAATCTTGTACTTTGACAACGAAAACCACCATTTCTTGTCTGGGTGGTCATCGTTCTTCCTTTTCCAACGTGACATATACAGAAAAATATCATAAAGATGAAAATAGTCATTGAATTCTTTGAATTATATTTCGGCCTTTATCAATTTGATAATACGTAATTATTCATAATATTTCATATTTTACATCACTTTTCATATTGAAAGAAATATGGAACAAAATCTGTGATTAAACATACCAAAAAATTATTTAACTATTGGCATAGCCTAATTACTACAACAACTGTGCAACGATTTTGGAAAATTCCATCGCAGTCGAAGCTACTGAAAGTTCTGGAATCAGATTTATTAGAGAAAAATTCAAAATATTTTGTTTCCATACTTGACTATTTGGTCTAGCCATATTAATATCACTTTCAGATCGGAGGATTGAATTCAAAGCTCGCTCTTTTAATAATAATAATAATAATAATAATAATAATAATAATAATAATAATAATAAAATAATAATAATAATAATAATAATAAAATAATAAATATAATAAATGATGAATCATTACACTAGCAATGCATGCTTCCCAAACTTTACCATATCTCTCTCTCTCTCTCTCTCTCCCTCTATCTCTCTCTCTCTTCATCTCTCCCTCTCTGTCCTGTCTCTCTCTCTCTCTATCTATCTATCTCCCTATCTTTCTAACTATCTATCTATCTATCTATCTATCTAAGGTGATTGCCATACCACTAGACCACATAGTTTCATGCAAATACTTTCACATCATTCTGTCACGATTTTCCATATTTATCTAATATGGTTTCTAACTTTGCTCTTATCACGGCTTTCACACTTCCTGATGGTCCAGGACCCGACTGTCCAAGTGATGCGGGTAGTCACTAGTCAGGGATGCGGTGTGATTGCTTACCCGCGTTTGGCAATGGAAGACGTTGATTTCACTCCGGTGCCTGAGTCGAGAGAGGTGGTCCTTGATTCTCGCTAGACTCTTGTACTTGTGACAAGAAACACCACCATTTCTTGTCATGGGTGGTCATCGTTTCTTCCTTTTCCAAACGTTGACATATACAGAAAAATATCATAAAGATGAAAATAGTCAATGAATTCATTTGGAATTTATATTTCGGCCTTTATCCAATTTTGATAATACGTAATTATTCATAATATTTCATTTTTACAATCAGCTTTTGATATTGAAAGAATATGGAACAAAATATGTGATTAAAACATACCAAAATAATTATTTATACTATGCATAGCTAATTACTACAACAACTTGTACAACGATTTGGAAAGATCTCATCTGCAGTCGAAGCTTACCTGAAAGTTCTGGAATCAGATTTATTTGAGAAAAAAATCAAAATACTTGTTTCCATACTCTGACTATTTGGTCTAGCCATATTACATATCACTTTCAGATCGGGATTTGAATTCCAAAGCTCGCTCTAATAATAATAATAATAATAATAATAATAATAATAATATAATAATAATAATAATAATAATAATAATAATAATAATAATAATATAATAATAATAATAATGAAGAAAATCATTACACTAGCAATGCATGCTTCCCAAACTTTACCATATCTCTCTCTCTCTCTCTCTCTCTCTCCCTCTATCTCTCTCTCTTCATCTCTCCCTCTCTCTCTCTCTCTCTCTCTATCTATCTATCTCCCTATCTCTCTAACTATCTATCTATCTATCTATCTATCTAAGGTGATTGCATACCACTAGACCACATAGTTTCATGCAAATACTTTCACATCATTCTGTCACGATTTTCAAAATTTATCTATTATGTTTTTAACTTTGCTCTAGTCACGGCTTTCACACTTCCTGATGGTCCAGGACCCGACTCTGTCCAAGTGATGCGGGTAGTCACTAGTCAGGGATGCGGTGTGATGGCTTACCCGCGTTTGGCAATGGAAGACGTTGATTTCACCCGGTGCCTGAGTCGAGAGAGGTGGTCCTTGATTCTCGCTAGACTCTTGTACTTGTGACAAGAAACACCACCATTTCTTGTCAATGGGTGGTCATCGTTTCTTCCTTTTCCAAACGTTGACATATACAGAAAAATATCATAAAGATGAAAATAGTCAATGAATTCATTTGGAATTTATATTTCGGCCTTATCCAATTTTGATATTACGTAATTATTCATAATATTTCATATTTTACAATCAGATTATGATATTGAAAGAAATATGGAACAAAATATATGATTAAAACATACCAAAATAATTATTTATACTATTGGCATAGCCTAATTACTCCAACAACTTGTTTAACGATTTTGGAAAGATCTCATCTGCAGTCGAAGCTCACCTGAACGTTCTAGAATCAGATTTATTAGAGAATAAATTGAAAATACTTTATTTCCATACTGTGACTATTTGGTCTAGCCATATTACATATCATTTTCAGATCGGAGGATCTGAATTCCAAAGCTCGCTCTTATAATAATAATAATAATAATAATAATAATAATAATAATAATAATAATAATAATAATAATAATGAAGAAAATCATTACACTAGCAATGCATGCTTCCCAATCTTTACCATATCTCTCTGTCTCTCCCTCTGTGTCTCTCTCTCTCTCTCTCTATCTCTCTCTTTATCTCTCCCTCTATCTCTCTCTCCCTATCTGTGTGTGTGTGAAAGATAGACTCTCCCTATCTACCTTTATCTCTCTCTCCTCTCTCTCTCTCTCTCTCTCTCTCCCTCTCTGTGTGTGAGTCTCTCTCTCTCTCTCTATATCTCTCTTTCTCTCTATCTCTCTCTCTTTACTCTCCCTCTCTCTCCTCTCTCTCTCCCTCTGTGTGTGTGATTCTCTCTCTCTCTCTCTCTCTCTCTCTCTCCCTATCTCTCTAACTATCTATCTATCTATCTATCTATCTATCTATCTATCTATCTATCTATCTATCTATCTAAGGCGATTGCCATACAACTAGACCACATAGTTTCATGCAAATACTTTCACATCATTCTGTCACGATTTTCCATATTTATCTAATATGGTTTCTAACTTTGCTCTAGTCACGGCTTTCACACTTCCTGATGGTCCAGGACCCGACTCTGTCCAAGTGATGCGGGTAGTCACTAGTCAGGGATGCGGTGTGATGACTTACCCGCGTTTGGCAATGGAAGACGTTGATTTCACTCCGGTGCCTGAGTCGAGAGAGGTGGTCCTTGATTCTCGCTAGACTCTTGTACTTGTGACAAGAAACACCACCATTTCTTGTCTACGGGTGGTCATCGTTTCTTCCTTTTCCAAACGATGACATATACAGAAAAATATCATAAAGATGAAAATAGTCAATGAATTCATTTGGAATTTATATTTCGGCCTTTATCCAATTTTGATAATACGTAATTATTCATAATATTTCATATTTTACAACAGCTTTTGATATTGAAAGACATATGGAACAAAATATGTGATTGAAACATACCAAAATAATTATTTATACTATTGGCATAGCCTAATTACTACAATAACTTGTACAACGATTTTGGAAAAATCTCTTTTGCAGTGGAAGATTACCTGAA
>NW_027623864.1:0-2500 GCF_034508935.2 Berghia stephanieae | reverse complement strand
ACTCAAAGTCATTACTAGATCCCTCTCTCACCCACTTCTTGAGACCGCCGATTCGTTCGTACACCACCATCGCGAATAATTTTGACCAGCAGTTAAGCTTAATAGCCAATATTCTCAACACAAACATATAACATAGAAACGATTGAGACATTGAGTATGCTCCGGTGTATGGGGCGAATTTCTAATTCAGAAAAGTGAGTGGAGCAGGCACTTATGTTGGTAACAACAAGATATGAAGTGAATAGAAAAGTGCCAGAAGACAATAGAGAATAAAAATTTTTCGCGGCGGTGGTGGGGTTTGAACCTGCGACCTTATTGGTACGACAACTCCGCCTGGCAGGTGAGAGCGTGGCTCTACCGTGTGAGCTATCCACGAACACTAAAATATTCGTTTCAAACTCAAAGTCATTACTAGATCCCTCTCTCACCCACTTCTTGAGACCGCCGATTCGTTCGTACACCACCATCGCGAATAATTTTGACCAGCAGTTAAGCTTAATAGCCAATATTCTCAACACAAACATATAACATAGAAACGATTGAGACATTGAGTATGCTCCGGTGTATGGGGGAATTTTAATTCAGAAAAGTGAGTGGAGCAGGCACTTATGTTGGTAACAACAAGATATGAAGTGAATAGAAAAGTGCCAGAAGACAATAGAGAATAAAAATTTTTTCGCGGCGGTGGTGGGGTTTGAACCTGCGACCTTATTGGTACGACAACTCCGCCTGGCAGGTGAGAGCGTGGCTCTACCGTGTGAGCTATCCACGAACACTAAAATATTCGTTTCAAACTCAAAGTCATTACTAGATCCCTCTCTCACCCACTTCTTGAGACCGCCGATTCGTTCGTACACCACCATCGCGAATAATTTTGACCAGCAGTTAAGCTTAATAGCCAATATTCTCAACACAAACATATAACATAGAAACGATTGAGACATTGAGTATGCTCCGGTGTATGGGGGAATTTCTAATTCAGAAAAGTGAGTGGAGCAGGCACTTATGTTGGTAACAACAAGATATGAAGTGAATAGAAAAGTGCCAGAAGACAATAGAGAATAAAAATTTTTCGCGGCGGTGGTGGGGTTTGAACCTGCGACCTTATTGGTACGACAACTCCGCCTGGCAGGTGAGAGCGTGGCTCTACCGTGTGAGCTATCCACGAACACAAAAATATTCGTTTCAAACTCAAAGTCATTACTAGATCCCTCTCTCACCCACTTCTTGAGACCGCCGATTCGTTCGTACACCACCATCGCGAATAATTTTGACCAGCAGTTAAGCTTAATAGCCAATATTCTCAACACAAACATATAACATAGAAACGATTGAGACATTGAGTATGCTCCGGTGTATGGGTGGAATTTTAATTCAGAAAAGTGAGTGGAGCAGGCACTTATGTTGGTAACAACAAGATATGAAGTGAATAGAAAAGTGCCAGAAGACAATAGAGAATAAAAATTTTTCGCGGCGGTGGTGGGGTTTGAACCTGCGACCTTATTGGTACGACAACTCCGCCTGGCAGGTGAGAGCGTGGCTCTACCGTGTGAGCTATCCACGAACACTAAAATATTCGTTTCAAACTCAAAGTCATTACTAGATCCCTCTCTCACCCACTTCTTGAGACCGCCGATTCGTTCGTACACCACCATCGCGAATAATTTTGACCAGCAGTTAAGCTTAATAGCCAATATTCTCAACACAAACATATAACATAGAAACGATTGAGACATTGAGTATGCTCCGGTGTATGGGGCGAATTTTAATTCAGAAAAGTGAGTGGAGCAGGCACTTATGTTGGTAACAACAAGATATGAAGTGAATAGAAAAGTGCCAGAAGACAATAGAGAATAAAAATTTTTCCTTGTTTCTGGCACTTTTCTAATCACTTCATATCTGTTGTACAACATAGGCTCTCCACTCACTATTCAGAATTAAAAATTCACCCATAACCGAGCATACTAATGTCTCAATCGTTCTATGTAATGTTTGTGTTGAGAATTTTGGCTATAAGCTTAACGCTAGTTAAATTATTCGCGATGGTGTGTACAAACGAAGGCGGTCTCAAGAAGGTAGAGAGGATCTAGTATGCTTTGGTTTGAAACGAATTTTTGTGTTCGGATAGCTCACACGTAGAGCACGCTCACCTCACGGATTGTCGTACCAATAAGTCGAGTTAACCCACACCGCCGCGAAAAAAGAATAAAATTTTATCTCTATTGTCTTCTGGCACTTTTCTATCACTTCATATCTTGTTGTTACCAACATAATGCCTTCCACTCACTTTTCTGAATTAAAAATTCACCCCATACACCGGGCATATCCATGTCTCATCGTTTCTAGTTTATATTTTGTGTTGAGAATATTGGCTAATAAGCTTAATGCTGGTCAAAATTATTCGCGATGGTGGTGTACGAACGAATCGCGTCTCAAGAAGTGGGTGAGAGAGGGATTCTAGTAATGACTTTGAGTTGAAACGAAATATTTTTGTGTTCGT
>NW_027623863.1:0-9175 GCF_034508935.2 Berghia stephanieae | reverse complement strand
CATGTTCCAATTGCAATATACGACGGTCGAACTGTTTTTTCCTTAAAATTTAAAAGATTTACAGAAGCAAAATGTGACGACATTTTCATTTCTGAATCAAATAACCCCAAAAATTTTTTCACATCTTTGAAATTTTGTCTTTTCACCCCAAAACCCTCAAGAATCATTCACCTTCAATTGCCCCCTTTTTCCCCAAATTATCACTTCTGTTTTTGATCATTCTTTTTCAACTTGTTTGCTCCTCCATTTTTGCTGTCCACATTTTTCCCACATTTCCAATTTTTTCGAGATTTTTTAGTTTTATCAGTAGATAAATTTGCTATCATCGAAGAGATGATAGCGCACCCCATGACCTGATGACATTAGTAATGAGAAATACAAAACAAAAGAATTGGCCCCAAAAAGAGCCTTGGGGAACCCAAAAAAGAAAATTATGTTGCGAAAAAGTTTATCTAAAATCAAACCTGTTCTTCTGCCTTTAAAAAAAGATTCAAACACTGCAAGACAGCCCCAACAAGCCAAAATTTATTTTTAAGTCGTTAAGGAAAACAGTGATCAATTTATAAAACCCCGCCGAAAGGGTCTAAAAATGTCAGAAGAAAAAACAGACCTTTATCTAAAAACATAAAGCAAATCACTCCAACCAACAGAGCATTTCTGTGCTGTGGTAAGAACGAAGCTGACAAAATTTTTCCCCAAAATTTTTTCAGGAGATTTGTGAAAGAGTCGGTACAATTTTTAAGGATTTTAGAAAAAATGGCAGTTTTAGAGGGGACGTAGTTACTAAGTATTTACTCGAGATTTTGCTTTTATGAGGGTTTTCAATTGCATTTTTAAGATATTGGGATTTGTCTAGATAAGTGATGTTTTTTAAAATATAAGTTATGAAAGGGTATCAATTCGGAAAGACTAATTTCAAAATATTAGTTGGTAAAGGATCTAAATCACATACTTCGGGAGATGAAAAAATTTTTTAAAAATCCTTCTTCTTTGTTTTTTTAAAAAAGGGAAACCCCTGTGAACCAAAAAGGGGGGAAAATTTATTCTTCATTTTGCCGGGGTCCAAATTGTTCCGATTTGAATTTTTCCCCAAAAAGAAATTGAAAATGCCCCGGGCTGCTTTTCTACCGGGATTTTTGGGGGTGACAAATCCCCTTTTCTTCCCCTAAAATTTTCCTTTTAAACGAAAAAAATTCCTTGGCCCCTCTGTGACAGTTTCTGTTAAAATAGTTTCTTTTGCTTTTTTGCAGGGGGTTGATACTTATGCTTTTTGCTATATAATCACCCGGTAAACCTAAAGGGCCCCGATTTTCCCCATGCCTCCATTTTTTTTTCCCTTTGGCATTTTTTTCCTTGGTTAAACCAGAGAGGTTTCCGGGAATTTATTATTCTATTGTCTTTGGCCATGCCTGTCGATACGTTTCGCAGACCTGTCCGTTTTTCTGTCTTATGGATACCATTTTCCTAGTTTCCCTGACAGATTGTTTTTTAAGGGAAATAATTTATTTTTTAGTTCCCAAAACTATCTTACTTTCTTTTCTTTCCTTTGATGCATTTGAGAGTTGCCGAATCAGATTTTGGCTGAAATTTTTTTTTGATTTTCAATTGATTTAACAAACGGGGGTTTTTATCAATGATGAACCAGTCCCAGAGTGCCCCCAAACTTTTGTTTGGGGAGGGGCATCGGGGTCAGGCCATGTTCATTCGATTTTTTATAATTTTAACGAGACTTTGTCAACATCAAACTGAATATTAAAAACGCCGATAAATTTTTTTCGCTTTTTTATGTGTCTTTGATAAAAATTGAAAATTCGTCAGCAAAATCATTTTTCGTTTTTTTTTTTGCTTGGGGGGGCTGTGATACAAGTGATAAAAATAAATTTGAGGGGGGTCAAAGTTTTGGACACACTCGAAATTTTGACGAAATTTGGGGTGTTTTGATTTTAGACGAAAAAGGTGTTTGTATTGAGGGGATCCCCTCCTGATCGTCCATTTTTTGGGGAACGATTCCCCCCTTGTAACCCCGGGGGGTGTCTTTTTTTATTAAGGTTTATCATGAATGACCCAACCCTATTCAGTTCGAATTTTGGTTGATCTAGAAACGTTTTATGAATGTCTTGTGTCTCGATATGTGGTTTTAAAATGGCCAATACAAATGTTATGATTTCCATGACTTTGGTCTTTTGTCATTTGTAATATTTCTGTTTAATCTGTGGTGGTCGAGTTGAAAAATGACAGTTCACTGGACGTCCGGGACTGTTGTTTCAATAAAAATGTTGTTTTCTCGACCACCCTTTACAGACCCAAATTTTTTTTGATTGTAATGGTTTAGTTTTAGGTAGGGGTGTGTTTTTCAATTTTTAAAAAAATAAACGGGGTGAATAAAATCCAAGACGCCAAGTAAAAATTGGTTGTGAAACGGGAAAAAACGGGGGCTTAGTGAAACATTTTAAAATGTCCGAAACAAATTTTATGTAATATTTACTAACTTCAAAAACGTCTATTCGATCACAGGTATTACGACTTTTTGTAAATATATTTTTAAAAATTTGTTTTCAATTAAAAAATTTTTAGAGCTCTATAAGCTTCCCACATTAAAGAGTTTTTAAAAAATTTTGGGGCCAAAGGGGTATTTTTTATACCAAACAGGCTGTGTTTTGGTTTACGAAACCCTTGGGGTTTTGCGCTTATATAAGATCTTTAAAAATTCCCCAAAAAATTCCATCAAAAGCGAATCTAAATCAAGCCTTTAAAAAAATTATTTTAAATCGATCAGCCAAAAAATTTTTTTTTCTCTCTTTACAAAGTGTATCTATAAATAATAATGTGAAGTTAGAAGGTTGGCTGGAAAAAAAATATAAAAAAAGAAAGAAAAAGGGGGAAAAAAAAAATAGTAGATAGATAGAAGTTGGAAGGGTAGAAAGAAGAAAAAAGAAGAGGGGAAAAGAGAAGGGGGGAGAAAGAAGAGAAGAGGGAGGAAGGGAAGAGAGATGGAGAGAGAGAGAAAGATTTTTTTTAAGGAAAGGAAGTTATTAAAACAAGCAAAAACCAAAAAAAAAAAAAGAATACAAGCTAAATGGTCCAAAAATTTGACATCCATTTGCTCCCCCCCTTTCCCTTTAACTTTTCTTTTCATCCAAGGCCGCCCTGGGTGGGACCACATTTACATTTGGCACCCGTGGCTAGATAATGTCATGGGGAAGGGAATGTCACAAAAAACAGCGCTGGCAAGGGGTCAAAAAATGCAAAAGACCCTAAAAGGGATTTTTTGCCAAAAATTTCCTCTTAAACCGAAAATATTTGAAGGCAAAAACAATGAAAAATTTTAGGAAAAAAACCAAAAACGCGGAATTCCGCAAAAAATTATCATCACTGAGGGAAGGGTGGTTTTCCCTGGTAGTTTTAGTAGTAGTGGTTTGCTGTAGTGGTGGTGATGGTCGGGGATGGGGGGTGGTAGTTGTGTGGGGATGGGGGGTGGTGGTAGGGATGATGAGGGGGGGTGGTTGTAGTTTAAAGGGTGATGGGAGGAATGTGATGGGTGGTATTTGTTTTGGAGGTGGTGGTGTTGGTGATGAGGGTGGTGGTTGAGTAGAAATGGTGTGGGATTTTGATGGGTTGTGGTGAGTCTTTTTAAAAGGGGGAATTGTGATGGTGAGGGGCGGGTAAAACCCCGTTTAGGCGAAATCCCCTTTTAGGGGGAGATTCTCACCCTGTAAAGGCTTGTTTTGGGTCTTTACGAAAAAAAAGATCCATGATGGAATTTGGAAGCAAGGTATGACTTTAGCTTTTGATGTAAGTTGACAGTGATGTCACCAAATTTTGAAACAGTTTTTTAGAGGCAGTTTCCCCTTGGTGTTTAGGTCTAGGCCGGGCAAAGCTACATTCCTAAATTTTTCATCCCTTTTTTTTTGGTTACTTTGTCTTCGTGTTTTTTTCTTTTTAAAAAAATTTGCTAATTTTCCCAATTTTGGGGGAAATTGCCAAAACTGCAGTTCGCCCTGATTTTGCGGCTGAAATAATGCAGATGACAGTTTGTTACGCAGGCTTAAAAGAGAAACGTAAATAATTTGTTGAAGTCGGAATAGTTTTTCATCCCCTGAATTGGGGAAAATGCTATTAGGAAAATTTTTCGGTGGAACAAGAATACTCATCTTTGAACCAATCTCGATATTATCGGGCCCGCCAACCTTCCCCGGCAAAAAATGTATTCTATGTTCCCAAAAAGTGATTTTTTCGCCTTGGAAAAAAAATCACCATACAAAAATTTATATAAAACACACCAAACCCGGGCCCTTAATGGTTTGGGGAAAAATTGTCGAAATTTTTGAAACTGGAAATGACACAACGGCAAAATATGGTTAATTAAAAAAACAACACAGAATATTGCAATTTACTAGTCAAATCATTTTGTTCCCTACTTATTTTTAAGAGGTCCCTTTTTTTACGGTACCAAAAAAAAAATCCCATTTGGTTAGTTGTAAATGAAAGGAAAAACAATTTCCCCCTTTTGAAGGGTGTGATCTAGTGCTTGACACGGGGGGTGCGTTCTTGCCTCTGTTTGTGTTAAATGTTTTGCTGATTCTTTCGTTTATTTTGGGTCAATTCTTTTAAAAAGAAAAAAGAAACAACAAGAGGAAAAAGAGGGGGCGGGCGGTTTGGGAGCTTTCGCAGAAGAACAGAATTTCGAATAAATTACTTTTCCGTCTACATCCGACGGGAACCCAAAAAATCATAGGGAAAAAGAAAAAGACAGAGAAATGCATGTATGTGGGGCAAAAAAGAAGGGAAAACCCTTTGGTCCGAGAAACCCAAAAACACACTTCGTGGTGCATTATTTAATGATATGCTTTTGTTTGACGACCGCACGAACTTCGCAACCCCCCTTCGTGGGGGTGGTACATAGCCAGGGGAGTGAAAAATCCACGTCAAAAGGAGCGTGTAGTGCATATAAAATTATAGACGGCCAGTTTTGTTTTGTCTTTGTGCGAAAAAAAAAAGTTTTTTTTTTTTAAATCGGCATTTGAACGAATAAAACAATTTTTGAGGAAAAAAAAAAATAAGTCTTTTATTTCTTTTTAATTGGGTTTTTTCTTTACGTTACGTTTTTTTTTCAATTAATTTTAAAATTTTGTATTAGACTTTAAGAAAACGTCTGTCGGAAATCCGACAATGTCGGAAAGATTACAGGTTTCACCAAAACCCCAAAAAAAAAATACACTTGCCTTGACCTTCATTTTAATTTTATTTTGGCCCAAAAACCCCCTTTTTGGTGTTCAAAATTTTTATCGAAACATCAAAGAAAAGACCAAAAGACCCTTAAATTTGGGGTATTTGGGGTAGTGTCAGTGGGAAGAAGTGGGGTTGTTGTGCGGGGGCTCTGTGGTGGTGGTGATGATGTGAAGTGTGGTGGGGGTGGTGGAAATGTGTTGTGGTGGTTGTGGCATTGTAGAAGTGGGGATGGTAAAGGTGATGTACTAAATGAATTTGATGGGATATTGCTAGCCCCGTACTAAGATATGAGTAATTTTGAGCTGTCTTTAATTTATAGATGCATTTTTCAACAGTAGAAAAATATTTCCAAAATTGGGGTTTCTAAGACCCTATCTTTTTTTCTCTCCTCTTCTCTCTCACACTCTCTCCTCTCTTTTTTTTTTTTTGGGAAAAAATTCATATATACTACACAACACCAATCTTTTCTTTGGGGGCCAAAAGATAGGAAATTCGCAAGTATGTAATCCCAAATTAAATACTTTAAAAAATGGTTGTAGAGAATTATTTTTTAACCAAAAACCGTTCCCAAAAATGCCCCCCTTTGAAATTCAAGATTCGTAAAAAAAATATGAGAAAAAAGTCATTATAATTTTTTAAAAAGCAAAATAAAATTTTTTATTTATTTTTAAAAAAGGAAATCCCCTTTTATGTTTAAGCTTAGAAAAGTTTTTAAATTTGAAGGCTTCTAGTCAAAGATGTTAGTTCAAAAATTTTTTCACTTAGAAAATTTTTTTAAAAAAGGGGCAAAAATTAAAAAGGGGCTGGACTATTAAATAAAAAAATAGTTATATATATGATAATTTATGCAAATCCTAAAAAAATGAAAGAAAAAATATTGGGTGAAAACCGGGCATCATTAAGCAACTGAAAATAACTATGATAAATGTGATGATCATTCTTTCAGAAACACGGATTTGGTGTCGACATGGGGTTTATCAAGAAAAAGTATCATCAACATAATACATACATATTTTTTAAAAAATTTTTATATTCCCTTGGAATCGTATCTATTGGGTAAAAAAAATCGTCTAAAAAAAATGCGAAATCTTTACTGGTTGGCAGGTCTGTTTTAAACCACAAAACACAAATTTAAACCCAAACCAAATGTCAAACATTTTGCTAAACCAAAAAAAGAGGAAGTGAAAACTTTTAATGACCATAGCATTTGGTAAATTTTGATTACACCTTTTTTTTTCCTTTTGCTTTTTAAGGTTTCTAAATGCCTGTTTTTTGCAAGTCTTTTAAAGGGGGGTGGAAGAGAGGGCGGGGGAGAGAAAGGCAGTGTTAGATAGCGGATTCATAGATAAAGAGGGGCAAGTCTAGTGTGTAACCATCAATGCTATGGGCTGGCTTTTTTTTTCATATTTTAGAACACATTATGACCTTTTACTGTTATGCCGCATTTACCATCACACATGTTTTGTAAAAAATAATCACACAGAATTTTGAACAATAGGCCCTGTCCCCGGTTGAGTTTCCCGCTGACGCATAAAATTATTTACAAAGAAAAAAAAAAAACCTTTCCCAAAACGACAGTTTTACATTTGACTTACCAGCATCCCAATTGAAACTTAATTTTTAGTATTTTTTTGTAATTTTTGTAATTTGCAAGGAAATTCGAAATTTTCTGAAATTGTTTTGGAACAACCACAAATTTTTATTTAATTTGTAGTGTAGAAATTATTATTATAACAGTGTATAGTATAAGAGAAAGGTGTTTTCTTTCATTATTTTTATTAATATTATCATAAGAATTATAAAAATTTAAAAATTTGAATTTTCCATAAAACTTATTATTGGCCTAAATTGTCTAAAATTTCTTTAAATTACAAAAAATTGTAAGTTCACATGATGCCATGAAAAGATCAGGAAAGAATAAAAAAATTTTTTTTAAAGATTTCGAAAACAAGCTTGAAAAAGAAAATAGGATAGAAAGGACGACCATCACTTGAGAATTAAAAAACTGCATCCGGGACTTCCACTATAAACCCAAGGGGAATTTCTGATTGCAAGGGGCAAGGCATTTTTGAAACGGAAAAAAAAATGAAAGAAGGGCTTTTTTTCTCTTTAGATAGGTGCTAATTTTTAGAGTTACTTAAACACGAAAAAAAAAAAGAAATGCAACAAAACCGAGGCCCCATTTTTCCCCTTTTTTTAAAAGGAGAGAAGAAGAGAGAGAAGAGAGAGAGAGAGAAGAGAGGAAGAGAGAGAGGGGAAGTATCAAAAGCATCAAACTGCTTTCTCCTTTTTTTAAATTTTTCACCATGTTTGGCCCCTTTGTACCTTTTTTTCCCCAGGGGGGTTTCTCTGTATTTTTTCAAATTTTTTTCCTGGGTTGGTAACTTTAGTTTTACGGGGCAGACATGAGCTTAGTCCAAATTTTAACCCTTTTTCCCTTTGGGAATGAATGGGGGGAAAACTGCAAACAACCTCCCACAATTCAAATTTCATTGGATGGGCATCTGGGGGTCTGAAAAAAGTTAAAACAATTATTCTCCCCTTTAAACAAAAAATTATAAAAGTAACACACACACACAACACACAACCTCACACCAAAAAAGAGAGAGGGGAAGAGAGAGAGAGAGAGAAAGGAGAAGTGAGAGAGAGGGAGAGAGAGGGGAAAGGGCTAAGGGTATCTTCATGTTTTTTAGATGTGGCGAAGGGAATTTTTAAAAAAACTAAATTTGTCTGTGGGGGAAAACAAAAAAAAAAAAAAGAAAGAGGTAATAATAATATAAACATGCTCCAATTACTTGTATACATTGCGTTGGTAAATAATCTCCGATGATTCTGGTTGATTTGTCAACTGTAAGAAATTTAAAAGGGCTAGATAATTCATGTCCCCGGAAAAAACAGTGACACTTAAAGAGAACAATCATGTTTTTTAATTTTTACTTTTTAAAATGATTAGAGAATTAAAATCCTCATGGCTAAAAATGTATGTAGCCTGTAATGACCTATAAAAATTGACTGAAACTGAAAAATTCTTAATTGGTGCGGGAAAAACCAAAGAATCAAATGAAAGGGAAAAAGCAAGTCACTTTAGAAAGCAATCAAAAACGTGGGGGGAAAAAAATTAGGCTAATTACCATTGTTCCATAATTAGGTACCAATCAGAAGAAACTTAGAAACGGGCAACCAGTTTGTTTACAACTGAGGCAAACGAATTGCTTGTAGAAACATATAAAATTTTTAAACGAAGGGGTTACATAACGAATTCGGGGTTTTGAATTTTTCTTTTTCAACTTTTTCCCGTCCTTCAAGTAAAGTGGTCAATTTTGGCTTGACGAAAATGAAATTTATCGTCGGCGGGGTAAAATTGGCCACAGGTTGGGGAAATGAAAAAAAAAATTTCCGGGGTGTGGAAAATACATGGGGGGGTTCAACACAAATTTTAAAAAGCGTTGCTTAGCCTTGGCAAATTTCCCCCGTTTAAATAAACACCCTGAGCTATGGTGCGCTGTGGAACATTCCTAAATTTCTTACAGCTTTTACTACGTTTGAATTTTTCTTTATTCAATTTTTTTTCCCCTTTTTTAAAAAAATTTTAATTTTACGAATGACGATTTCAGTAATTGATGAGAAATTTACACTCTATGTTGAGACGGGGAGTACACACCTCTGACAGAACGAAAAACCCCCGTTTTTTTTGGGTTCCCAAAGTCAATTTTTAAATATATCCATGGGTTAGCACAATCGTCACATGGGAGGTCGAAAAAAATAAATTTAAAAACCCACCCAAGACAGCCCGTCAAAGCTCCTAAGCCACAAACAATTAAAAAAAGATGAGGGCTGGATTGACATAAGGGTCATTTTAATTTTTTGTTCGCATAAAAAAATGCCAGTTTGCCAAAATAGCCTACTACTTCAAGTCCCCTATTAAAAGGAAGATTTTGCCACTGAA
>NW_027623862.1:0-9137 GCF_034508935.2 Berghia stephanieae | reverse complement strand
TTTTGAATTAATTTTGTAGGTTTTTTAAAACGAGGATGCCAGACAGAACTTTTGTTTTCATTGAACGGCCGCACAACAAAATTATCAGCGCCTTTTTGTTTTACTATAGTAGTAAAGTTAACGCGGAATTCCCAGCCAACATCAAAAATGTGCGGATATTTTTTCTCTTCGAGGCCGGAGCGTTGCCTCTGCTGCTGGTTTTGCGTTTTAGCCTTAGCCTATTAGGGCACGTACGGTTTCCATTGGGTGTAAGTGTAACATTCTTCCTTGGGCGCTAGTTCTGTGATTAAATTACGTTTTAAAATTATTTATGGAGTTAGTTGGGTTGAAATAGAGTTATCTGTCTTACACTTAAGGACACAAAGAGAAGAAGACCAATTTTAAAAATTTGTAGGAGATCAAAGCCCTATCAGATTGCAACAACGTTTTTTTTGTCATTCTATTTCCTCTTCTCTCTCTCTTTCTCTTGTCTACCATTCTCTTACCTCCCTCCCCCTCTCTCTTTCCTTCTCTCTCTCTCTCTTTTTCCCCCCCTCCCATACCTCTGGTCTCCTCCTCTCCCTTTCATTCCCCCTCTCACTATTCTTTTTTTTCTCTGTCTCCCCTCTTGTCTCTCTCTTTCTCTCTGTGTTTCTCCCTCTCTCTCTCTCTCCCCTCTCTCTTTCTCTCTCTCCCTCATTATTTCTCTCCCTTTCCCTCCCTCTCTCTCTCCTTCTTTCTCTATCTCTCTCTCTCTCTCTCTCTCTCCTTGTTACCATAAAACAAACCCTTCTAAACTCAGATACACAAACTTGAAACGGCACAGCTGTCGAAAGCAACTCTCAAATAATTACACTGCATCCCTGTAAATAAACTCTCGCTAAAAATAAGCTCTGAGGCTATTCCCGATTTTTCTGCTCCATATCATTCGTAATTCAAAACGTTTAAGATAAAATCCGTCCCTGAGCTTGTCCAGATAAGATAAACTGAACAATCTGGATCTCTACGACAAAGGCGAAGATACGACAGGGAGTCTCTCAACCCCCCCCCACCCCCCCCCCCCCCCCCCCCCCAAATCTCCATCATTTAGTGTCCTCATTTTTTTTGTTTGTTTGTTGCTTTAGGTCTCTTCCAACACAATTGAGGTTATATGAGAGACCGCTGAAACAAAAAAAACAAGCAATCTAACAAAAATAGTACAAATGTCAATCAAAATCATAACCTAAAGATATCATAAGCTAAATTATAAATAACCAAGAACAAGCAGGCAGAAGATTTACAGAAAAAAAATATCCCCTGTCAAAAATACAATCACAAACCAAAGAAGCAGGATAGGCTAGTAAAGAGAAGAAGAAACGACATCACTATCGGATCGTACACCCATGCGAACATCATAGGTATATGATTCAAGGGTGATGCTCCCATCCAACCACCCGCTTTAGTGTCCTCATTGCGCAATCACGAAACAACACCGGCTGTCATATTAGTCGAGTGTGTAGTGGGTGAAAGATTCACTGAACCTTACGAGTATGTCACCATAATATGACGCAAACACTCACACGCGCACGTGAGCACGTTAGTTTTTACTTTTGTTATAGCACTAGCACACTAGAGAGAATGGGTATTGAGGCCATAGCTAAGCAATCATAGTAGAGTCTAGGCCAAAGTCTTTGTCCATTATACGAGTACCTGCCACTTCCTCCCCATGGTCTCATCCACGAAGTCGGTAAGTAGGTCATGTGTATCTAAACTAAAACCCTATTAATTTGAGTATGAGCAGTTTGAGAAAGTGGCAAACAAATGGCCGGGGTTTTATCAACTACTTCACGTTGATCCATGGAAAACTCTTAACTAACACTTCCTCACCATACACGAGTTTCATATCAGTAACACCGTTGTCGAATAAATTCAATAGCATGACACCAAGCAGAAGTTATAATTTGCTCTATACGCCAAGTGTCGTTGAAGCTACGGCCTGTTCCCCCCCCCCTTGTAATGCGATTTATGCACAGTATGTAAATATTGCGCTGTGTGATAAATTACGTTTAAAATTATTTACTGGAGTTGGAGTTGAATAGAGTTATCTGTCTTACTTAAGGACACAAAGAAGAGAGCCCAATTTAAAATATGTCAGGAGATTCAAACGCCCTATCAGATGCAACAACGTTTTTTTCGTCATTCTATTCCTCTTTCTCTCTCTCTCTCTCTCTCTCTCTCTTTCTCTCTCTCTCTTTCTCTCTCTCTATTTCTCCCACCTTCCCACTCCCTCTGTCTCCTCCTCTCCCTCTCTCATTCCCCCTCTCACTCTTTCTTTTTTTCTCTGTCTCCCCCTCTTGTCTCTCTCTTTCTCTCTGTGTTTCTCCCTCTCTCTCTCTCCCCTCTCTCTCTTCTCTCTCTCCCTCATTATTTCTCTCCCTTTCCCTCCCTCTCTCTCTCTCCTTCTTTCTCTCTCTCTCTTTCTCTCTCTCTCTCTCTCTCTCTCTCTCTTTCTCTCTCTCTCTCTTTCTCTCTCTCTCCTTGTTACCATAAAACAAACCCTTATAAACTCAGATACACAAACTTGAAACGGCACAGCTGTCGAAAGCAACTCTCAAATAATTACACTGCATCCCTGTAAATAAACTCTCGCTTAAAATAAGCTCTGAGGCTATTCCCGATTTTTCTACTCCATATCATTCGTAATTCAAAACGTTTAAGACAAACTCCGTCCCTGAGCTTGTCCAGATAAGATAAACTGATCAATCTGGATCTCTACGACAAAGGCGAAGATAGACAGGGAGTCTCTCAACCCCCTCCACCCCCTCCCCCCCCCCCAATCTCCATCATTTAGTTTCCTCATTGCGCAATCACGAAACAACACCGGCTGTCATATTAGTCGAGTGTGTAGTGGGTGAAATATTCACTGAACCTTACGAGTATGTCACCATAGTATGACGCAAACACTCACATGCGCACGTGAGCACGTTAGTTTTTACTTTTGTTATAGCACTAGCACACTAGAGAAAATGGGTATTGAGGCCATAGCTAAGCAATCATTGTAAAGTATAGGCAAAGGCATTTGTCCATTATCATTGCCACTCCCTCCCCATGGTCCAGGGCTGAGAATCTTCCGCCTAAAGTGTAATTACACTTTCAACTTTTGAAATTCCTCCAAGTGGTGTTAGAAATTATTGCGAGACGCATTTTGGATTGCATCTCAGTAGACTTTGATGAAATTCAAATTTTTACGTTATCGTCGCATAGATGGGTCCTGAAATATTCGCTGAAAAATTTCCTCCATTTTCGTGTCCCGTCATACCCACTCCTATGACATCATGACCATCCCTACTACAAAAGCAACTATCACATTGTCATCAGTAACACCATCTCCACAACCACATCATCACTGTCATCATTATAATCAGTACCACCTCTAGTGCAAGCACCACTATCACATCATCTTCCTGGTGGGATCTTTACTTGCCTAGATCAGAATTGCTTTCTGTCTTTGTCTTGGCTTGATCCTTTTCCTGGCCGGCCAGATTCATTGGCAGGGAGGGAAGCAATTAAAAGTATAGTCATGGTTTTTGGGAGATGATGTGTTTGTCCTCGTAAATCATCTCTCTTTTGTGTGACGTTAGATTTGTTGTTCTAAATTTTGTATTACGCTCACAAGGATTCTGTGCTTGTATCTTGGTGAAACTTTTAGCTGACTTTAAACTAACTACATTGATAGTTTGATCTTGGTGTCCGTTTCTCACAAACGGACACCAAGATCAAACTATCAATGTAGTTAGTTTGAAGTCGCCTATTTAAACCAGTCTCACCTTTTCTCCGTTACTTTTGATCTATATTTTTTACAGCCCCATTTTTACCTTTTAAGTGGTGCTGAAATGACCTACAAGTAAAAGTGAAGCAAGCGCCGTAAAACCCTTCGAACTAATAGCTCAAAACTCTCTCACTCTCTATCCATCTATCTTTCTTTACACAAACACTCATAGACACACAAATCAATAAAGCACACTTATTTGTTTAGTCCCGATTAGTTTTCATGTTCATCCTCCACTACTTACCAATAACAGGTCATTACAAACACCTCAACTTCAATCTCTCTCTCTCTCTCTCCCCCTCCCTCTCTCTCTCTCTCTCTCTCTCCCTGTCTCTCTCTCTCTCTCTCTCTCTCTCTCTAACTGTCATACACACACATGACACATATGCACATTCACATAGAAATCAATAAAGTTCACTCAGATCTTTAGCCTCATTAATTTTTCACTATCATCGTTCTGTACTCATCACTAGATTTACTTTGAGCTCTCTCTCTCTCTCTCTCTCTCTCTCTCTCTCTCTCTCTCTCCCTCACACACACACACACACATACACACACAAATCAGTAAAGAGCACCCAGTTAGCCTCAATATGTTTTCATTTTTCATCTTCCTATACTTAACAGTGATACACACACACACACACACACACACACACACACATATGGTTCACTTAAATGTTAATTTCCTGGCAATTGCCAACATGAAACATTCGTTAACTTAATATTTACGATTAACAAATAAAACACAACACACATAACAATAACGTTCACTCAATACTTTAACCTAACCTTTCTGTAGCTATCACTATATTCAATTGGAGCAGTCTCTATTTCTCTCTCTCTCTCTCCCTCTCTCTCTCTCTCTCTCTCTCTCTCTTTCTCATATTTTTCTCTTTCTCTCCCCCTGTCTCTCTCTCTCTCTCTCTCTCTCTCTCTCACACACACACACACACACACACAAACACACTCTATCTGTCCTTCTGTCGGACAAACTTAAATCTATAAAGTGGATCATATCCTTTTCACATCAGCCATCAATCTCTCTTTTCATCTCCAAGTACACACCTTATCACCACCATCATCATCATCATCATCATCATCATCATCATCATCATCGTCATCATCATCGTCATCATCATCATCACATCAATGCCACTACTACTACTACTACTACTACTACTACTAACTACTACTACTACTACTACTACTACTACTACTACTACTACTACTACTACTACTACTACTACTACTATTACTATTACAACCACCACCATCGCCACACCATCATTTCATGAAGGACCACCACTACTACTACTACAACCACCTCCACCACATCATCATCATCACCATCATTACCACCACCACGACGACGACATCAAAACACTATCACCATTAAAACAACAATCACTACCACATCCTTACCACCACTACTACAGCCTCCTCCGACACAACAATATCACCACCACCACTTCTGCAACCACCACAACTACATACATCATCATTATCATTACTGCCACCAGTACAACATCCACCATCATATCATTATTACAACCAACCCTACCATTAATTTTTATATTTTATACGTCATAATGAAATTGGTTTTGGAACTTTACTTGATTTGAAACAAGGGGTATTGGGATGATTATAGATCTCAATAGATATATTTAGTTTGCAGAAATTCCTGTTGAAGCATTGAAATTATTTGGAATTGTTTCTGAAATTTACGTGAGCCAAATTTTCAGTTGGCGTCTCTGGTCAACTTGAAACAATGGGAGGTGGGCATTAGTGAATCTGTGAATAAGGGAGATGTGCGACTAGCACTACTACTACAACCATCACCACATCATCCCTACCACAACTACTACAACCACCACCACATCATCATACCTACGACTACCATTACTACAACCACCATGTTATAATTACACTTTCAGTTTTTGAAATTCCTCCTAGTGGTGTCAGAAATTGCTGCGAGACACATTTTGGATTGCATCACAATATATTTTAATGAAATTTAAATTTATAGGTTATTTTTGCATGGATACTTCTTGATCTTAGCGCTGAAAAATTTCCTCCTTTTTAGTGACCGGCCATTTTCACCCCTGATTTTAGTGAAATTCAAATTTATAGGTCATGGTCGCATGGATGGGTCATGATCTTCATGATGAAAAATTTTCTCCTTTTTTGTGACCAGTCATTCTCACCCCTGATGGTCTCATCCACGAAGTCGGTAAGTAGGTCATGAGTATCTAAACTAAACCCTCTTCCGCACCAGGATAGGACTGTCCCGGGACAGTCCTGTCCCAAATCTGTAACATATAGAATTTAGAGGAATCTTCCGCACCTATTGGGACGGGACAAAACAGTCCCGTTGTGTCCCAAGCCGTTGTGAAAATGCTACAAAATCAACGGGACAGGACTGTCCCAGTCCCGTGTTCATATCGTTTGTGATAGTAGAAAAATATTAGCAGACTTCCGCACTAGGACAAAAAAGTCCCAGACTTGGCGGCGCCGTGTCAAAATTGAAATGCCTGTCTTTATTTTCTGCATCCCTACTACTACTGCTACTACTACTACTACCACTACTACTACTACTACTACTACTACTACTACTACTACTACTACTACTACTACTACTACTACTACTACTACTACTACTACTACTACTACTACTGTTGCTTCTGCTGTGGCTAATGCCACTAATATATTAATACCTACATCCCTTACAATTTGTATTTATTTCCAATTCCATTGTATTTATTTTCCAACAATAGTCCACACTTTATTTTAGTTCACTGTCTTCCATACTGCATTACACAGTTCCTACCCGCCTCCCCTCTTTTAACATAATTAAGTACGCACCTTTTATAAATTTCTATTGCTCTGTTTTAATTCGCGCTTCCTCACAAAGTAGCATACAATTTCCTGCCCATCAATGTTTTTGTTTATGCATCTTAACAACGCCACTACCACATTATGTCATTCGCCTGTAGTTTTTAATTCATCATGTGTTGTTGATGAAGGGGAAACCCGAAACGTCCATTTTATCTGTTTTCGTAAGTTATAATTTATTTATTTATTTCAATTCTGAATAAAAAAAAGCAAGAACAATTCAAAAAATAATTCTATGTGATGAAACGACGTACAGCAGGCATAGTAACATAAACATTTTCGGCAATTTAAAAACGTATGTTTATAAATATAATTTAAGAAGTGTCACACTTTGTGACACAGCAGTAACGTGTCTAAAACCGGTCGCACATCTATTCGGTAACTTGTGGGATCAATTATCTTTATCGTTATTTATTTCGGGAATTTTCAATGAAAATATTTTAAAGTAAGTTCTTCTGAGCCACTTGGACTCATTGTAAGACAAATTAAGTCCTTGAGAGCCTTGTAACCAATTGTCCAGGAGTTATCCCGGTTTCAATAGCGTGAAGCGGACAATTAACGTATTTGTTTGAAAACCTTTGAACAGGATGCTAGTCTATCGCAGATTACTATCCCAGCTTAATAGGTACCCTTTTACACCTGAATGGAGTGAGGGATTGGAGTAAATTTTCTTGCTCTAGAAAGTACAAATTGGCTTCGGTCGGAATCGAACACAACCTCTGAGTGCAGAGTACAACGCGCTAACCATGGGCCATCTTGCCCCTTAAGCTTATAAATCCGGAACTTATCCATGTTGCTGTAGCGTTAAGCAGACAGATAACAGTTTAAAATTTAAAAAAATAAAATTCTCTTTTTCATCTCATAGGGGAAATTTTTCTCGAGGGTCTATTCCAAGGGAAGACTGGAATAACCCAGGCGTTAGCCGCAGTGCAGCGCCGCAAATTGAGCTAGGCGAGGTGACTTACTCAAGGCAACACAGCGCATCAGCGGGTGATCGAACTGATGCCTTTCGGGTACGAAGCAAAGACCGTACCACCGAGCTATGCTGACTTTCTATTATCCTCTTGAATGATACAAGTCCGTCAAAGATTACTTTCATCAGCGAACCGGTACTCATTTGCACCTGGGTAAAATGGGGTGATTCCAAGAAAGTCATTTTAAGATAAGATCGGAGATCACCATAGAGTCTACGGAATTGACCCTTGAGCAATCTTTGGGTCATTAAAGGATGCACCCAATATTGTTTTCTCTTTCAATTTGTCTTTTTTTTCCACGTAGTAAAGCACAGAAATATGCAACCTCTATTTCATCCATTACTAGTAGTAGTAGTAGTAGTAGTAGTAGTAGTAGTAGTAGTAGTAGTAGTAGTAGTAGTAGAAGTAGTAGTAGAAGTAGTGGAGAAGAGGTGGTAGTTGTAGTGGTGGTGGTAGTAGTAGTAGTAGTAGTAGTAGTAGTAGTAGTAGTAGTAGTAGTTGTTGTTGTAGATGTAGTAGTCGTAATAGTAGAAGTAGTGGTAGTAGTAGTGGTAGTGGTAGTAGTAGTGGTAGTTGTAGTAGTAGTTGTTGTAGTAGTAGTAGCAGCAGCAATAATATTACTTTTGTTATAAGAATATTTCATGATTATATAAATCTTATGTAAACAAATCCCATTGTACAGTGTAAAAAATCATTATCGTCATGTCGTATCTTATGTTGATTCATAAAATGTGAATTATTAGAGTTGTACCAAGGACTTATTTTTTAACTTATTAATTTATAATTCAAACTATTAAATAACTTATCTATTAATTAGAAGATTTTACATTATTATTATCACCATTATAATTATCATTATTATTATTATTATTATTATTATTATTATTATTATTATTATTATTATTATTATTATTATTATTATTATTATTATTATTATTATTACTATCATTATTACTACTATCATTGTTTGCCTTGCTTTATTATTGATTTTATTTACTTGATTTGTTGATGAAAATATTATATTCTTGTATGAGTTATATTGACAATTGCCTACAAATAAACTTTTGAATCTTGTAAAAAAAAAAAAAATGCATTCGCGCAGGTGTGTCCCGGGACAGTCCTGTCCTAGTGCGGAACCCCTTTTGAATAGAAGTTTTCTCCAGCGGGACAGGACAAATTTGTCCTGGGACCGTTTTGTCCTAGTGCGGAAGGAGTCTAAAACCCTATATAATTTGAGTATGAGCAGTTTGAGAAAGTGGCAAAGAAGTGGCCGGGGTTTTATCAACTACGTCACGTTGATCCATGGAAAAGTCTTAACTAACACTTTCTCACCATACACGAGTTTCATATTAGTAACACCGTTGTCGTTGTCGAAAAATTCAATAGCATGACACCAAGCAGAAGTTATAATTTGCTCTATACGCCAAGTGTCGTTGAAGCTACGGCTTGTTCTCTCCCTTTTAATGCGATTTATGCACAGTATG
>NW_027623861.1:0-9170 GCF_034508935.2 Berghia stephanieae | reverse complement strand
TGTTTGTTTGTTTTTCAGTCCATGATATTCTGAGTATTTTTCTGTAGCATGCCATTTCAAAAGCTGTGATCTTTGTGCTCTCTGCTTTGCTGATAGTCCATGCTTCGCATCCATATGTTGCAGTTGGGAAAACAACACTTTTGAGGATTTTGATTTTTGTTTGAATGCACTGCCCTTTCCAGATATTATTCATCTTTTCTAGCTTTGATCTTGCCATTGCTAGTCTCCTCCTGATATCTGGGGCCGATTTCCCGTTGTACTCAATCCTGGCTCCAAGATATTCAAAATTCTTTACTCTTTCTATTTCTTCTCCATTGATTTTTATGATGGCATCTGTTTTGCATTTGTCAGTATTCATGAGTTTGGTCTTCTTTATATTCAGCTTAAGGCCTTTGGTCTCGCTATGTTCCTTTACAGTGGACTTCATACAGATAATATATTAATAAAGATATTTATGTCATTATGATAAATGATAAGAAATAAGATAATATATCCACATGCAGGACTAACGTGCACGCATAACACACAAACTGACACAGGCACACACACATACACACACACACACACACACACACACACACTTCTGCACATGCATGCATACACATATCACATTTATACTCGACTCGAACACAATTTCGGAAATATATCACCATCGTCATTTTGCATTTGAATTCAACACAAATAGACATTGAGTTCTAGAAATAAAAAGAGGAGCAGGAAGAGGAGGAGGAGGATGAAGAAGAGGAAAAGGAGTTGTAGTAGTAGTAAATTTTAAAAAATCTGAATAGTAGTAGTAGTAGTAGTAGTAGTAGTAGTAGTAGTAGTAGTAGTAGTAGTAGTAGTAGTAGTAGTAGTAGTAGTAGTAGTAGTAGTAGTAGTAGTAGTAGTAGTAGTAGTATTAGTAGTAGTAGTAGTAGTAGTAGTAGTAGTAGTAGAAGTGGTAGAAGTTGTAGAAGTCATAGCAGTGGTAGTAACAAAAACGATAACAGCAAACAATTATTGCATTCTTATAAAGAAACACAGATCATTCAAATCACAGGCATCGTCATCAACATAATCAATCATGTCATCTCCCACTGCCACCAATTTCACCAGCATTCTAAATCATCCGTTCTGTTTCACAAAAGTTTCTAAGATATCCTCGGCCATTCTCAAATTGTTCTTGGACACCCGTAGAGCATCCAAGACCTGAAGGCGACTGAATCCTTTGGCAACTAGGATGGCGACGTGGTCCTCATTGACCCCACTGGACTGATCTTCCTTGTTTTCCTTGTTCAAGTCCTGGTTCTCACGAAGACCTTCTCGTCGTGGGGGAGCCGTTCTAAAGGGGGAAAAAAGAGTTAGAAGTTAGATAAAAAATAATCTGTGTATATTCTATTGTAGTGGAATAAGTAGTTCAGTGGGACAGTGTGTCAGGTCTTGTCATAAAACTCAAGCAATGTTGAGGGAAGTCAGGGATCTGGA
Source organism: Berghia stephanieae (assembly GCF_034508935.2). Lineage (NCBI taxonomy): Eukaryota > Metazoa > Mollusca > Gastropoda > Nudibranchia > Aeolidiidae > Berghia > Berghia stephanieae. Next base: position 7,706 of record NW_027623861.1, on the reverse strand, counting down.
GGGTAAGAATGGTCACAAAACTGAATGTTAGTCCAATCTACTGGGGTATGAATGAATTTCCTGCCATAAGAAGTGACGAATATTGAAAACATGATAGTTTTAATTGATGTTTAACATATAAACTTGGAACTGTTTGAAATGGAAACCTATTTTCATTTGATATCCAAGTCTCAACTTTCTCTCATAAAAAAATAAAATAAAAAAGAGAATTACAGTGGAAGGGAGTCAAATAGAGAAGTGAAGCATTTTCCAACAGCAGTCTTATTTATGTGTCTGTTACTTAACCCTCTCCTTATGAACAAATAGAAAATTGTCCTATTCGTCGGGGAACAACTAAAATATTTCTAATTCGGCCTTTTTTTTGGGGGGAACATCAAAAGATGTTAAATCATTATAGATATCAAAATTTAACTTTCATACTAATGCTAACTTGTCTGATAACACTTCTCCCCCCCCTCCATTTTTGTCTTGGCTGGGTGTGATGTTTCAGGAAAAATGGTTGGTAAAGAGAGAGTTAACTTCTAAATATCTCACCCCGAGAATAAATAACAATAGGAAATGAAATGGAAGCTTCAATTTATTCAATGAAAACAGATACTGTGTAGACAGTTTTGAGTAAAGGTTTGAGTGTACTCCATTGTATTCGGTCCTATGATAGTCTCTGGATGATGAAAATGTTGCTGCTTGAAACTCGAAGAAATAAATGAAATAGAAAATAAAATAGAACCTTAAATTTATTCAACAAAGACAGATAATATGGACATTTTATCAATAAAACACGATGAGTGAAACATTAAGAACGAATCAGAGAACAATGCCATTCTCACATTTTATTATAGGTCTATGTATCCATAGATTACACTGAAAAACTCACAGTAATGAGGCCAAAGGCACATCATCAACAGGGATGTTGTTGTTATTATTGTTGTTGTTATTGTTGCTGTTGTCATTGTTGTTGCTGGCATTGGCTGTTGATGTCGTGGATGTTGTGGTGGTGGAAGTGGTGGGATTGGTGAAGTTGGCATTGCCGGGGATGGGAGGGCTGGAGTAAGTTGAGTTGAGACGGTAAAGCTGAGGCTCCACGGGTTGGGGACTGGGAACTGTTGGTGAAAGAAAGAATAAGTCAAAAAGTAAAAAAGGTTTCCTTTTCACATATACAGAGTAAATGAGCCAAACTGAGTATTACCGCTTATTCAATACATTTTAAAAATCATATAATAATACATATTTTAAAAGGGTTTGATTATGATTCTGTTCTCAGCGAGTCAAAATCTAAATAATTTCAAATAGTATCATAATTGTTCGAGATGTTAAACATATGTCACATAACACTGCCTTGAGGCATTTGGTCAACATATGAGATAGGACAAAACATATTTTCACAAAAGGATTATGATGCCTTTTAGAAATACCAATGGCAGGAAATGTTCCTTAGAGCTTCATGTTTCTGCCCTCTTGGTGAATACAATTAGATTAAAAGGTATAACCACGACCTGTCGCAGGAAGCTAACAAAAATCTATATATTTTAGGTTAAAAAATCAGACTGAGAATAAAACAAATTGGAATTAAGTCAAAACGTATCTTCAATTCTTATTTGTGTGAATCGTCACCTTCAAAAAAAATTTGAACTGATGTCCTGCACTTAAATTTGTACATGTGTCAATTTCTGGGTAAAATAACACATTTCCATTTAGTTTTATAAATAATTTTGATTTTAAAATCTGAATCTGGAACAAAAATCAGAATTTGGTAAAATTTGAGTCCTTAAAGACCTGTATAATAGTGCAGGTCTAGTGAAGGAGATTGAATATAATATATATTGTCGTGATGTTATATAATATAATGGTTTTTAAGTAGTAATAGTAGTCGTAGTTGTAGAAGTACATTGAACTAAATACATGAGAATTCCTACCTATGCATATACTTTGACAAGATAAACACACCTAAAAATGTATACTTATTTATCTTGAACCTAAATCATTTGTAATAATGAAGTATATGCTGTACTGATTCAAACCCTGTTCATCATCTCTCGAGTGTTGGTCGAAAAAAACCCCGACCTTGGACAGAGAATTTCCGACTTTTCCTAACCTGTCCGACCAAAAGGTCAAATTTCCGACTTATCCGATCTCGCTGGACAAGTTGTAATTTAAATCGTTTATATCATGCCTATTCCATATACAAACAGCTTTAGGCACCTTTTCAATACAAACATAAAAAGTTACAATAACAGATCATACATAAAACATGCTTAAGACATCCATATCATGAAAATAAGCCATAAACGGAAACTGGTTTTGATCTATTATTAATATTTCCTAATAAAATAAGTCTTAATATCTGTCTTAAAAGTCGATTTAAATGATATGTAAGAAATGTAATTTCCGAAGTGGAGTCTCTGGAGAGTCTCACGAAAAGGAGAAAATGGCAATGGTTGGGGCATGTCTGTCGCAGACCTGATGAAACACTGATAAGAAAGGCCGTGCGATGGACACCCCAAGGAAAGAGGAAGCGAGGTAAGACCTCAAGATTTAGTACGTTACCACCAGTGACCAACTAAATCCATTGATTAAACCGCTGCCTGACCCGATAACCCTGGTGCCATTAATTAGAGATAATCCTCCCTGCATATCCGTCCCTTGTCAACGCCTATTGAGTCACTAAGTTGGCCTTTCCTAACTAGTCTCGATAAACAACAACACTGCAATTCTCCCCCCCCCCAACCCACCTTCTTTTTGTTTCATTCTCTCTCTTTCTCTCTCTCTCACCCCACCACCCCCTACCACCACCATCTTTTTTCATTCTCAGTCTTTCTCTACCCCCTCCCCGTCTCTCTCTCTCTCTCTCTCTCTCTCTCTCTCTCTCTCTCTCTCTCTCTCTCTCTGTTCTTGCCTTTGTCTATGATTTTTCATACGAAAGTCGTGGTTCAGTTATAAGAGAGCAAAAGCTGAGGGATAAAATGTGGTCTTTTATACACTGCAATGTCCACTAATAAATGTGCTCAAAGCGCAAACAAGCTAACAGCAACACTTAACATGTAGGGGTGAATTTTTAATTCAGAAAAGTGAGTAGAGTGTTGATAATAACAAGAAATGAAGTGAGAAGGAAAGTGCCAGAAGACAACAGAGAATGTAAAATGTCACGGCGGAGATCGGGCCTCGAGGCCGCGACCTTACTGGTACGACAACTCCGCCTGGCCGGGCCCCCTCGTGGATCTTTACCTTGCTGCTGGTGAGGGGGCTTGAGCCACACGGGAGGGCAAAGGTGTAAATCCCGGTTGACCGTCACGAGACCATCAGGGTATCGAGCCAACGAGCCACATGAGCTGCTCGCCCCGATGTGTGACTAAATTTGATCCAACCCGGTGCCCGAATAGCAGCGCTATCCCGGGTGCCACACTACTATGTTCATGAAGGTTCCAAATCAGTTCAGTCAATGGCGAAGCGGTCTGCCGCCTAGCCAAATAATACCGCGTTCGTGTCGCCAGGGTCGTCGGCACGTTAAGAAAAAAGCAAGCGTCCCTCTACACAATCGATTCGCGGCCTGCCGATCGGAAAATGCGACGATGGGGATAGCGACCTGACGCACATATTGTCCTGAATGTCGAGAGCCAGAGTATGGCAAAAAATGAGCTTTTATCAAAGCTACTGGCCGCCATAGCGTAGATATCCTCCTGCTACAGGAGACCCACCTTTACTCAGGCGCGCAATCTTCCCGATTCCAGATCCCAGACTATACGGTGGTCCAACGCGAGGACACTTCGAGGCTCAAAGGAGGGGTTAGCGTTTACGCTAAAGAGCCATCGAAGGTAAGGATCATTGAGAGCGTAACGGACAGCAATGGGGTGAACCGAATTTCCGTGGAAGTAGATGGACTGGGTCTGCATAATATCTACAAACCACCTAGAGCGACTTGGACTACACCACCGGTACCGGTGGTCAGCCATCCTTCCATCTGTCTGGGACTTTAATAGCCACCATCACGAATGGGGCTACCGAGACTGCAACGAGGCAGGTAGACAACTCCGCTCATGGATGGACTGTAATGATCTACACCTAGTGTACGATCCTACAGCCAAGGGTACCTTCGGGGGTAACCGTCATAAGAAAGAGTATACTCCAGACCTCACCCTCGTTACGAAAGGCGCGAACGGTGAACCGCTGCAGGTGAAGCGAACAGTCATCGGGGACTTCCCGCATAGCCATCACAGGCCGGTTCTTGTCACAGCTGGGGTGACAATACCGAGGGTGCAGTCTCTCCCACTTTGCAGATGGAACTTCAGGAAGGCTGACTGGGAGGAATTCAGTTCCTATATCGAGCAGGTTTGCCCTGCCATTCCAGACCCAGTCCCAGGACGTAGCCGATAGACTACTTCAGTCTCTGGCAGAGGGAAGGAAGCAACGGTGGCAGGAAATCGTGGAAAGTCTCGACTTTACACACTCCAGCCGCCACGCTTGGCGTTTGATAAAGAAATTGGACCCAGACCGGAATTACGCGAAGGCTGCACCGGAGTGTGAGGCAGACACAGTTGCCAAAAACATTAAGAACCGTAGCAAACGGGTTCCTAATCAGGCTTTTGAGCGCGGTGTCCGCACGGCGTACCGTACGATTTTGGACTCGTTACCTGCGGAGGAGTCGGACTGGACGGCCCCGTTCAGTCCCCGAGAAGTGGGTGCAGCCATTAGCGATGTGAAGAACGGCAAAGCAGCAGGGATAGATGGTGTATATCCCGATATGGTGACGCATCTGGGCCCCAGGGCACGGGCCTGGCTGGCAGAGGCAATGTCCGACGTCCTTGCAACAGGAAAGCTTCCACCAGTGTGGAAGCATGCGAAGATAGTTGCCATCCTGAAGCCAGGGAAACCGGCGAAGGAGGCCGACAGTTACAGACCCATATCGCTGCTGAGCTGTCTTTACAAATTGCTGGAGCGTGTTCAATTAAACCGATGGGGGCAGGTCCTAGACGCTGCCCTGCCACCCGAGCAGGCGGGCTTCAGGGAAGGGAGGTGCACCACGGAGCAGGTCATTGCCCTTACAGAGCATATACGAGTGAAAACAGCAAACATGTGCTGTCTTTATAGACCTATCAACGGCGTACGATACGGTCTGGTGCGAAGGGTTGATGCTCAAACTTGCAAAAATCATAAGGTGCAAAAAAACCCTTGAAATTGTTCTCTTCGATCTTAGGGGAAAGGCAATTCCACGTCGCGCTGGGAGACGCCACGAGCAAAGTAAGGAAAATGAAGAATGGGGTCCCTCAGGGGTCGGTACTTGCGCCAATGTTGTTTAACGTTTACATTAGCGATATGCCGAACACTTCCTCCCTGAGGCTGGGATACGCGGACGACTGGGCACTCGTTACTCAGAGTAAAGTGTGGACCCGTCTCGAAAGCGTACTTAGCGAGGACGTCACCAGACTCAAATCCTACTTCGACAAGTGGTACCTGAAGATAAACACTTCAAAAACCGTGGCCACTGCATTTCACCTATGCAGTGCTTGGCACACCCGCAAACTGAATGTCCTAGTCGGGGACCAGCCACTCCCATATGAGACGCATACAAAATATTTAGGGGTGACGTTGGATCGCAGCCTTACCTATCGGGTGCATCTCGAAGGGGTTGCCGGAAGATAGAGAAGCGGAATAGTCTTCTGAGGAAGCTGGCGGGATCGACTTGGGGCGCTAGCCAAGCGCTCCTGAGAACGTCCGCCTTGGCACTATGCTATTCCACCGCGGAGTATTGCGTTCCAGTGTGGGGTAGAAGCAGAAACGTTGAGCAGGTGGATGTAAAACTTAGCAAGACGATGCAAATAGTGTCAGGAACGTTAGCAACAAGCCCTAGAGAATGGGGCCCGATAGTGGCAGCGATCCAGCCCCCCGATGTCCGGAGGGAGACGATTACGGGAAATTGGCTGAGTAAGATCAAAGAGAGAGGGAATGGGGATACCCCTCTGATGAGAATAATGGACGGTGCCCCCGTTTCGAGCCGAATTAAGTCCCGGCAGCCCTTGTACGCAGAATCCCTGACTACGGACAGAGCTGCACATACGAGATGGAAGTCGGTTTGGACGAATTCAATCCCTCGTGGGGGCGGGGACCTACACTCCTCTAAGCTTGGTGAGAAGTTGCCAGGCTTTGATACCAGTAAGAGGAGACCTTGGGTGGCTGCGAATCGGCTTCGGTCGAGGAGATGCCTAACGGCAAGTGCATTACACCGGTGGGGTCTTACTACCTGTCCAATATGTCCCCGCTGTGGGCAAGAATCCGAGACGGGAGAGCATCTAGTCGAAAGGTGTGTTGTGACGATGCTACCCGGCGGGTTCGCGACGGTGCACGAATGCATACCTAACTTTGCTGATTGGGTCGATCGTCATTACATAATAGTGTGAACCATAAGAGGCTGCTGCTGCTGATTGGGTCGATCGTCATAACATAGTAGTGTGAACCATAAGAGGCTGCTGCTGCTGATTGGGTCGATCGTCATAACATAGTAGTGTGAACCATAAGAGGCTGCTGCCTGGCCGGGGAGACCGCGACTCGTTTTTGAATTCATCAACAATGAGACATTTAAGTGTTTGAAAAATCAAATTGATATGTCACCGATCGTGTCAAAACGTCAATACGTCGGGGATGAATGGGCATGATCTATATTAACTTTCCATGTGCTCGAGGTCATTGGTCACATTGCAAAATGTGCTCAAAGTGACCTGCATAGTGAAAAGTGTTCACAAATTTTGAACTATCTAACATTACGATTGGTTATTGTGTTCAGCTTGACACATGGGTATGTTTACAATTTTCATAAACAAAGCAGCGTGTTTTCATGTGTTCAGAAATGTCCAATCGTTGGACAGCAACGAATCACGTGATTGATGACTCGGTTGGACGAAAACATGAATATAGATCGCTCCCATTGGATCAGAAATGTGAATATCGTAGAAGTACGATGAGAAATGCATACTTCCGGTGTTTTTGAAAATGCCAAAGTGACAAATTAGAAGGAGCAGGCACTGGTGTGAGATAAAGATCTGAAAAATTATGTCTGAAACAGTGCCAGACAAATTAGGGAGCAGGCACAAAGCCTAAAGAAGCTGATATATAGAGAAGTAATAGTACATGGAACGAGATAAAAAAAAATGTTAGCTCAGGATAGAGAAGGATGGAAACTGTTTTTCTGTTGCATATACCCTGACCCACGGTGAAAAAGGCAATGATGATGACTGGTGTGAGATAAAGATCTGAAACAGTGTGTATGAAACAGTGTCAGACAAATTAGGGAGCAGGCACTGGTGTTAGAAGAGTCGCTAGACCTACCCATACCAAGCACCCGACGTCCTCTGCCGTTTTATTTCGAGCTTGGTATGGGTAGGTCTAGCGGCTCTTCTCTTTATTCTTAGTATTTTGTTCGTGCCCAACGTTTTTATCCGAATGACGGCAGAGGACGGCAGTGCCGGGTCTCCGGTATGGGTTAGCCCTTAATTCAATTTCTTCTCCGGTCCGACTTGCCCTCCATTTGACCATTCCTCTCGGCCGGTCTCTTGTTTTATCATAGCAAAACGAGTGCAACTCACTCGTTTTAGATGCGGAACCCTACAGGGATCGAACGCAAACGTTCAATCATGCCAGATGCATTACATATTTCGAAATCGACAACCGCAAAGACCCTAAACAACTCGATAATATCTTGACAACGGAGAGATGCGCCG
>NW_027623860.1:7500-9136 GCF_034508935.2 Berghia stephanieae | reverse complement strand
TTTACCCCATTAGACTACAATAGTAAACTATGGTCACTGATGATGATATAGAAACTATTTAATCTTGGACAAGACATTTCCCGTGCATTACCTCCTCAACTCAGGTCTGAATGAGTACCTGGTTATTGGTTGTAACGGAAATTGTTTACTGTAGTAAAGTCATTCAAAACCATTAGGCCGATAGAGCCGGGGTCTATCTCGGTTTCTACAGCGTGAAATAGACAAAAGCAATTATTTATTGTTTACCATCCTTGGGATTAGATGTCAATCTATCGCAACGTACTTTCTGCCAGTTCTAACATATCCAATAAATAATTGAGCTTTTATATAGCGCAATATCCACTAAAAGTGCTCAAAGCGCTTTACAAGGGGTCCCTGACCAACAGCGACATTTAACATTTAGGACGGGACATGATGCCTCTTAGGCGATATTTTTTTCGGACAGAGACAACGCTGTTAACGGCCAGGCATTCATTTTACACCTGAGTACGGTGAGAGAATATGAGTAAAGAGCCTTCTCCAAGGACTCAACTATGCGCCGAGCGAGACTCGAACCAGGACCTTCCGATCCGAAAGCGAGTGTCATACCACTAGACCACATAGCCGCACAATAACCCATTCACTGCTGGGTGGACAGTAAAAATCTCTCCTGTATCCGGGATCGATCTTGGCCCCTTTACGTGCGAAGCGAGAGTTCTATCACTGAGCTATCGTTACTTTGTTAGTACAAAAAAATGGGGCCTGCCATGCGACATATTATAGCTACAGTATAAATAGAACGAAGATGCGTCACTCATGTCTTTGTTATTGTTTTTTGCCATCCACGTTTATGAATAATTCTCACTTAACTGTATTTTCCAGACTATAAAAGTTCATGGTTACACCGAGTTTTGTGTGTTGGTCCGTTATATTTCCGGATGGCAATGTTGTGAGCTTCTTAGCCAAACGCATACTATCTATAAAGTGTTTTTATCACATTACATGTTTTTATCTATTTTATTTTTTACGCCATATAGAAAATCAAGTTAGAAAAAGTTCAATACGTAGTACTTGTAATTAAATCGATCAGATGTTTTGTTCCTTCTAAAGCCACTAAGTACAAAGGAGTCACGGTCGACTTGTATTTTAACACTTTCTTTCGCTTCAGATCTTGTATTGTGTTGTACCTTTTTTTCATTATTTATTTTGACATAACATCATTCCTTGACTTGTAGACAAATATATATGAAACTTTCTCCTCCTCTTCCGCCTCCTCCTCCGTCACCACCACCACCTCTTTTCCTCCTCCTCCACCTCCCCCTCCTCCTCCTCCTCCTCCTCCCTCCTCCTCCTCTTCTTCTTCTTCTTCTTCTTCTTCTTCTTCTTCTTCTTCTTCTTCTTCTTCTTCTTCTTCTTCTTCTTCTTCTTCTTCTTCTCCTCCTCCTCCTCCTCCCTACTCCTCCTCCTCCTCCTCATCCTTCTCCTTCTCCTCCTCCTCCTCATCCTTCTTCTTCTTCTTCTTCTTCTTCTTCTTCTTCTTCTTCTTCTTCTTCTTCTTCTTCTTCTTCTTCTTCTTCTTCTTCTTCTTCTTCTTCTTCTTCTCGTTGTCGTCATCGTCGTCGTCGTCCTCCTCCTCCTCCTCCTCCTCCTCCTCCTC
>NW_027623859.1:5000-9183 GCF_034508935.2 Berghia stephanieae | reverse complement strand
ACAGCAACACTAATTTTAAAACGAGACATGATCCCTGTTGGCGTTTATAAAATTTTTTTTTGACAGGGGAAAAGACCATTAAAGGGGGGGTTTTTCTCTTTTATACACCTAAAGTACGATGGGGAGAATGGATTTTTTTAAGAGTTTTTTCCCAAGGTTTCCCAACTATGCGCCGCCGGGGTTTCAAACCCATGCCCTTCCTATCCGAAAGCGAGTGCCATACCACAAGAACACTAGCCACACATTCGACCAAAGTGAAAGAAAAAACTAAAAATTTTTTAAAAGCAAAAAGGGGGGTTTTGACAGAAAACGGCAGGGTTATTTTTTCCCTATTCTCGAAAACACGTGCCCACCCAGTCAGGTGGTTCCCATCTCTTTTGGCCCGAAATGGGGGACTGACTTTGCCTTGACATTGCAAGTGATGAGGGGGAGAAATACGCTTTGATCATCAGGACGGGGGGAGGAAAAAATAAAAACCCCTTTCTTGTTAGTGTTATTCACTTTTAAGAATAAAAAAAAGGAATAAAAAAATTTAAATTTAAATTTAAAAATAAAAATCAAAAAAAAATATTATTTTGTTTTTCCTTTTTAATTTGAATAAAAAAAAGGAAAAAATAAAAAAATTTAAAATGAAATCTAAATGAACATAAAAATGGGGGGGAAAAAAAAGTCTACATTGAAAAAAAATTTTATAATTAACACAAATTTTTTTTTGATATGTTGTGCAAACTAGTGACTTGTTGTATGACACTTGCTTTCGGGGGGGAAGGTGGGGGGTTTTTCGAGCCTCGCTAAACGCATAGTTGCCCCCTTAGAAAAAGGCTCTTTACTCACCCCCCTCTCACCGTTTCGGTTGATATGCGGTTATGTGGTTTTGTGGTTGCACTCGCTTTCGGATGGGTTTTTTTTGGGTTCGGGGCCTCGTTCAGCGTAAAAGTTGAGTCCTTCTTCACTGTATCAGGTTTTAAAATGGTACGTGCCGTTAACATCTTTGTTCTTCCAAAAAAAAATTGTAATATCCCCTAACAAGCATCTTTGTTTTTTTAACATGTAACGGTTGCTGTTGGACGGGCCCTTTTTAAAGCGCTTTTGAGCACGATTAGTGGATATTGCGCTTTAAAAGTAACAGCAACATTTAAACCTTTAGGACCGGAAAGACGCCTGTTAGGCAATATTAAAATTTTTTTTTAGACAGAGACAAACGCTGTTAGCGACCGGGGACTCTTTTTTCACCTGGGGACGATGAAAAAAATTGGGAAAGGGGCCCTTTTCCCAAAGGGGACTAAACAAATCCCCCGGCGGGCTCGAACCCCCGGCCCCCCCCATCCCAAAGGAATTTCATCCCAAAAGGGACTGAAAAGGGTTTGTTTTGTAAAGCGCTTTGAGCATGTTTATTTGGATATTGCGCTATATAAAAGCTCAATTTTTGTTCCATGCTTAAAATTAACGATTAATTTAAAAAGTAAATTATTTTTGTCCGAGGGTTTACACATCCCGGGAAATCTTTATTTTGATACAGGGGAAATTTGGGACATCCTGAAGCCCATAAAGCCATTAACACTGATTTTTTGGGGTTTGTCTACGCATTACTTCCCTAATTGACACTTGGGTGGCTTCAACCTGATTAAATAAAATTTTAAACCCCAAAAAAAAAAAAAAAACAACAAAAAGCTCAAAATAACACGCCAGATATATGACATAGGAATAGCACTTCTGAACTCAAAATTTAGGTGGGGGTTTTTTCCCAACCCAATTTTGGGTTGCCCCCGTGGGAGATTTTCCGCCAGATTAGCGGATTTTTATCATCTTGTGGCGGGGGGGACAATGACCTGGCGGATGGCGGTTTTTTTGGGCGGATTTTTGATGTTTGTATACCTTTTAAAAAGTAAAAAACATAGCAATCAAATCTAATTATTTCTTCTTTTCCCCCTAAAGTGACTTTTCGGAGCACCTATTGTGAGGGTAAGTTGGCCCTAGATCTATATTTCACAAACCCATTTTAGATTAACCCAAAAATTGGGAAAAAAATATCCGCAGTTTTAAATCGACTCCCCTCAAAAAAAATCAAAAACCCGGGAAACTTCATGCCTTTAAAAAAGGAACAGTTGTAAAAGGTGAGTGGCTGTTTGTAACATATTTTTTTTTTCTGAAACAATTTACTATGTTGATTATAAGTGTTTTATATCAAATGGCGGTTTCGGGGAAAAGTCGCAGGCGAAGTAGGATAAAGTTGGCGGATATTTGGCTGATATCTGGCATAAAAATTTGGGGAGATTTTTGCAAAGGCACCCGGCAACAAGGATTTCCACTACACAACCATTACTATTGATGTATTATTGGGTATTTTCACACCTTTCTACATAATTGACACCTTGGTTTGGGGTGGCGTTATGACTGATGATACCAAAATTTCATTAACTATTTTAAAAAAGGGCAAAAATAACCCATGATAGTTGCGCGTGGCCCAAACAACTCACACCATTGCCATTGAAGTATAAAGATTTAAAACAGTTTTGTGAGAATTACTCATAGACGCGGCCCGGGAAAAAACAAATAACAAAGACGGGGGGGACGTTTAACCCTTTAAAACTATCTATATGCGCTTGGCCCAAAGGGTTCAAAAACATTTCCCTCCGGAAGTATAACGGACCAACACACAAACTCTGTGTAACCGAACTTTTTTTGTCTGGTTAATACGTTTTTGTGGAACAACTCACAACGCGGATGGCAAAAACAAAAACAAAGGCCTGAGTGACGTCATCTTCGAACTATCTAAACCACTAATTTTAATTTAGCATGCTTTTAACCCTCTCTCTACCACTATTTTCAGAAATTTTTCTCAAAAAATTCATAAGCCCAACACAAAAATAGATTTTTTCAAACGGGAAATTTGCAAGAACAAGAAAAAATATTCTTTTATTTTGTTCAGAAAAATGAGCTCTGCCCAAAACAGTGTCGAGTTTTTATGGGGTATAAAATAAAAAAAAAATGAAATTAGATTTAAAAAAATTGTTGGCCGCCATGTAACGAATGTGACGATTTTCCTATGGGCGGTTTTAAAGGGAAAAGGGCCGAAGCCGATTGGATACCACCCACAATGTCTCCTTTGCTGGTGGAAAAGTCTGGAACTTGTTTCCCCCGTTTTGAGGAGGGTTTGTCCCCCCTTTCCCCCGAGGGATTGATTTGTCCAAACCCATTCCATTTGTATAAAAATGCAGCTCTGTCCGAAATCAGGGGGAAACTACGTACTCGGAAATTTACGGGATTTTTTCGGCTTTGAAAAAAGGGTCGAAATTAATTCCGAGCTAAATAAATACCCCAAATTTTATTAGGTGGGTCACATATCTTCTGTTGACCACGTAAATCCGGGGGGGGGGGGGGGGGGGGGGGGGGGGGGGGGGGGTTGGGACCGTAGCCATCGTTATGTTATAGATAGTATGCAGATGACGTCACTCAGGCCTTTGTTATTGTTTTGCCATCCGCGTTTGTGAGTTGTTCTCACTAAACTGTATTAACCAGACTATAAAGTTCATGGTTACACAGAGTTTGTGTGTTGGTCCGTTATACTTCCGGATGGCAATGTTGTGAACTCCTTGGCCAAGCGCATTCTATCTATAGCTTGACAATGAAATCCAAAAGGACTGGCAGTTTGACGTTATTATTTGGTTTTTGCACCGCCTAGTGAGTTGTCGTGAGTAGAGCTCAAGGAAACAAGTTATTTCATTGGTTGACTATTGAATACAACTCACGATTTGTTTTCTTTTGTGGCAAAAGACTGGCATTTGACGTCATATTTTTGGTCAGTGTCAGGCCATAACTTTACGAAGGCCACGTAGGACACGCTTTCTCAGCTGGTAGATCAGTCGCTACAGTCAAGATGGAGCCGGGATTGAGTCTTTGAAGCCGATGAAACTGAGATTTTTTTTTCTCTTCTGATTCCACCTCCCCCCTACCCACCACTCTTTCCATCCTGTTTATTCGGCGGTGATAGTTGGGTAGTTGATTATATTTTATATCTGGCTGAGAATTCTTTACTATTCAAAGGGTAGCTAGCGACGTGTACATATATGCAGGTCTGACTTATGGGCCTTGTTCAACATTGTTGTACTGGACAATATTTTGGGTCATTTTTCTTTTTTAGATTTCCATTACAACAATGAGCCCATAAGGAATTGGGTTATCA
>NW_027623858.1:0-9169 GCF_034508935.2 Berghia stephanieae | reverse complement strand
AGATAAGAAATAATTTGACGTAGGGGCCTTTTGTTTTTGTTTTTTGCACGCGGTTATGAGTAATTCTCACAAAACTATTAATCAGACTATAGACTTTTAATGTTACACATAGTTTTTATGTGTTGGTCCGTTACCCTTTCCGGATGGCAATATTGTGAGGTTCTTAGCGCATACTATAATAGAGGTATGCACTTGGCTAAGAAGTTCACAACATTGCCACCCGGGAAGTATAACGAATTCAACACACAAAACTGTGTGGAACCTTTGTTTTTTTTATAGTCAGGTCAATAAAAGTTTAGTGGGAAGTACTATAAACGTGGATGGCAAAAAAACAATAACAAAGACCCGTTTGACGTCATCTTCGAACTGTCAATAGATAGTATGCGCTTAGCTAAGAAACCCACAACATTGCCATCGGAAGTATAACGGACCAACACACAAAACTATGTGTAACCATGGACATTGATAGTTTTGTTTAATGCAGTTTAATGAGAATAACTCATAAACATAGATGGCAAAAACAAACCCAACCCCCCCCCCCCCCAAAAAAAAAAAAAAAAAAACTAAAACAAAGACTGAGTGATGTCAACTTCGTTCTATCAGAGATAATATTATCATTTCACCATATCATAAGATTGATGAGGACTACTCTTCTCTCTCTCTCTCTCTTCTCTCTCTCTCTCTCTCTCTCTCTCTCTCTCTCTCTCTCTCTCTCTCTCTCTCTTATTTCTTTCTCTCTCTCTCTCATGAACAAATACAACAATTTTACACACAGTTGAATTCATTCAGCCCTTATTGATATTGTTTTTAAACCGCCAGCTGGGTGACAAATTCTCATTAAATTATCTCAAGCAGACTGTAGATAGAATGCGCTTGGCCAAGGAGTTCACAACATTGCCATCCGGAAGTATAAAGGACCAACACACAAACTCTGTGTAACCATGAACGTTTATAGTCAGGTTAATACAGTTTAGTGAGAACAACTCACAAACGCGGATGGCAAAAACAATAACAAAGGCCTGAGTGACGTCATCTGCATACTATCTATAGATATAACGAAGATGACGTCACTCAGACTTTTTTTTCCATCTCGCGTTTATGAGTAATACTCACTAAACTATTAACCAGACCATAAACGTTTAAGGTTACACATAGTTTTGTATGTTGGTCTATACTTCCTGATGGCAATGGTGTGAGCTTCTAAGCCAAGCGCATACTATCTATAATATGTTTATGGTTACACACAGTTTTGTGTGTTGGTGCGATTGACCTGGCAGGCATTGTCGATGTACCCGTGCATTTCAAGAATAAACAGATTCTTACACTTTATTCAGGTGTAGATGACTTCTTTCTCAGCGCCACGTGCTTCATGGTATTTATTTCAAGAGATCAGTTTGCCTGTCTACCATAAATCACTTTTATGACCAACGTCAAAGGTGTACACTCTCCATTGCATATTTAGAAAGATATTGGAGAAATTAAGTGAGAAACAGTCCCGACCTGCTTCGTGATACTTATTACAGAATCACTTGGACTGTCTACTATATACTTCTCTGACAACGTGAAAGGTCTACAATTTATGTTATATATTTAGAAGAAAATCTTTTATCCCATCATATTTCAAATATTGTCTTGTAAAGTTCTGCTTTGCGGTGTTAATTTATCTACATAATGATGCAAATCATTGGAAATCAAACTGGCTGATTATAAAACTGTCCCTTCCCTCCGAGGTAAATCATAGGCTATAAATGATGAACATCACCATTTGTTCAATGCCTCCTAAAAGGTTACTTTAATTAAAAGAAATAACTTGTTCTAAATAATATAGATGTGTAAAAACATCAATGACAATGAACAATACAAAGAAAAAACTTGGTTCGACATCCTCACATTTTTGGGGAGGACTTCTGTAGTTTCACAACACTTATTATATTAGTTAATCTTCTAGCCATTATGGACTCAGTTAAATTCAATATCCAAGAAATATTACTAGATGTTTAAGTTTCATTTCTAGAAAGTGGTGTGATTTTTCTAATTTCAAAAACAATTTGCTGAGTCGATTAACGTTTGCGACTCCGACCGACGATCGTGTCATTGTTGTTTTTACGAATGTAATCACAGCAACAAGCGATTGCCATTTTATAAAATGCTTTCAACTACAAAATATATCAAAAGAGATATGCGCTTTGTACAGAATCGATATATAAAATCAGCTTTCCTCTCCTTTTTGGATTATCCAATGGGAGCGATCTATATTCAAGTTTTCGTCCAATCGAGTCATCGATCACATGAAGTGTTGCTGTCCAACGATTGGATTTTTAAAATAAATGTAAACACCCTGCTTTGTTTATGAAAGTTGTTAACATACTAAAGTGTCAGGCTGAAAAAATAGCTATTGCAGTGGATTTGCAATGTGACCAATGACTCGAGCTCATGGAAAATACTATGACCTTTCCTATAATCGGTATAATCTTAATGTGTATCATGCTTGTTTAACTAAAAAATAGAAATCGGATGATCTCTCACCCATAATATATGTTATACTTTTTGCATTTCATTAACTCGTATAGTACTCTCAGTTTGAAACCTGACGTTTGATTGATAAGTTTCGTTTAAACTAATTAGCAAGATTTTTTTATAAGCTACTTGTATTTTAAGAAATAGCACCTAATTGGATTCAATAGTCTGATGTCACGTCGTCCAGCAATGGCGAGCAGCGTGGTTCTAAACAAAGAAAATCGGTACTTTTTATTCTTCATGTTGACTAGAATTTGTCATATTATGGAATAAAAGGGAAACGGATAAAGGGGGGAAAAGACACTGCAAAATGGCCTACTCGACCCACCTTGGCAGGTCAAAATACCCAACCCGAAGTAGGATAAAAAAAAACTGCATGAAAAGGACAAATGTAGCAATACGATAGAATGATTACATGTGTGTGAACCGATGTAGAACACAACAGTCAGCAGAGGTAGGTGGTCTCAAGACATAACAGACTGGATAGAGAGAACAACCACAAATACAGGACGTATGGCTCAGTAAAAAAACCAGAAGAGTTCTGTCAAGCTATTTGGAAGGCTCCATCCAACAAGGATTTGCTTTAAAAAATGAATCAACAAAATAAATCTCAGTCAGAAAATTATTTTAAATTTGAAAATGAATGCAGTATATGACAACCACAAATAAATAAACATGAACTACAATTATAATAAAACAATTTCTTATGAAAAAATGGCAACAACAAACGAAGGCAAATTAAAAAGGTGACAAAGTTTCCTCAAAACGACTTTTAAAATGTCAAGGCCGGTATGGAGAAATGTATAGGATCCTTTTGAATCGATAAAATCTCAATAGAGAATGGCTTTGTAATAAGCTTGACATATCAAAATATTGGAAACCATTACTTAGTTTGATTTCCTCTCTTTTTAATTTTTTCTTCAGAGGTTAGTTGAGAAACACGTTTTCAATTTTAGTTGAATAAAAATGTATTTATACTTTCTCCACTTCAGCCAAGAAAATATTCAACTTTTAATTCATACGTCATGTTTGGTAATAATTGTTTTTTGTTCATTTATTATTTACGGCATCAAAATTTTAATATCTATTAATGTTTTTAGTTGACAAGTCACAGATTTGTGTCATAACATGACCAAAAAAAGAATATGAATACAGATATAATGCTGAAAAGTCATAACATATTCATAGTCGACAACTCAGAGTCCAGTAGCTGCTCAGAATCCAGTAGCTGCATTTAGCTAGAGCTTCAGATTCAATAATTGTTTTTTTTTATTTTAAGGGTTTTACGGCGCTTGCAACAGATTCAATAAAGATCCGGATAAGAATCCTCATTTTGCCATTATTTAAAAAGCCAAACCTATGTTTATCAAGCCATAAGTGGGCAGCTAAGTCATATTCAAATCGGCAAAAAGTACACTGTTATATGATCCACACATAGCAAGCAAACTACTCTCACCAAAATACAGGAAAACCTGCAGAAACGGCAATTCAGTTGGATTCCAAAGGCGATTCACGTTTCAAATTAGGGAATAAATTAAAATTGAGTTCTTTTACTTCAGGAAGTGATGTTGAATTTGATTTAAACTGATTTATCTAATAATCTGATACTAATGTTGAATTTGATTTAAACTGATTTATGTAATAATCTGATAATTGGATTTATTCACAAGTGATACAAAATTATGGCGAAAGAAAGATCTTTTTTTTTTGTTTGCGGGAGTTAAGCTCTAAAAAAATTATTAAAAAAAAGAAAGATAAAGTTGTAGCTCTGAAACTTTATCATTTGAATGCCATTACTCACATTTGTTTCATGTCAAAATTTGAGTCAGATCTATAATGCAAATTGACTAATCAACCGCTCCGAATTCAAAATCCGTCATACGAACTCCATCTTTGGAGTGTTGCAAACGACACCTTAATTCATAAAAATTCCAACATTTCAAGTTCGACCAAATAAAAATGATACTATTTTCTCTTACCGTACTCGGATATAAAATGAGTAACTGGCCGTTAACAGTGTTGTCTCTGACAGAAATTTTATTTTGAAATATCGCCTAACAGTACTAACAGGCATCATGTCTTGTTCAACGTGTTGGTTTTACTTTGAGTGTGTTAAGTGAATATTGCGTGATATAAATGCTCTAGTCTTTTAATTCTTACTCATTCTGGTTAATACTCTATCACTGATATAATGTTTTGTTATCAAATCTAAGGATGATTTTTCACAGCTACTATAAAGAGTAATATAAATTCAAAACTAAACTCCTATGAAATCCTATGAAATTGTAGACCCTAATAATTTTTTATTTTTTTCTAATACCAGGCCATCCTATCTAATGACCCTCATAATTAGTATCAATTTTAGTAGTTATGGTTTGTTTGTTTTTAAGGGTTTCACGGCGCTTGAAATTTTAGCAGTTAGGTTTAATTTCAACATGTTAGATGTTGTTGTACAAGGATGTTGGGACAATGAGATGGAAGTTTAAGAAAAGGATCCAGGCAGGCTGAAAAAATGGAGAAAGGTAGCTGGAGTTCTGTGTGACAAACGAATTTCTGCAAAGCTGAGGGGAAAATATATACATTTGTTGTAAGACCAGCAATATTATATGGATTAGAGACAGCAGATATGACAAAGAAACAAGATAAAAAAATTAACGTGGCAGAGATGAGGATGTTGAGATGGTCACTTGGCTGGACAAGAAAAGATAAAGTGAGAAATGAAAGAATTCGAAGGTTGACTGAAGTGAAATCAATAAAGATGAGAAGCTAGATTGAAATGATTCGGACATGCTAAGAGACGAGAAAGGGAGTATGTGGGAGAGAAAGTATTGGATACACAATTAGCGGGAAAGAGAAAAAAGGGACGCCCAAAGACTAGATGGAAAGGTTAAAGGATGATATGAAAGAACTGGACATGGAGGAAGATGATGCTATGAACCGAGGTGCAGGAAAATATGGCATTCATTATGGCGACCCTGGAAAATGCAAGAAAGAAGATGTTGGGGAGGCAGAATGGCTCTTATCACTCTATGCTTCCACAACATTCTTAAATTACTTTATATTCCTTAAGTGTGTTTGTTGTTTGACTTTTAAATAAGGATGTTCATTGTTTGAAGAATAAATTCTAAATATACTAAAATATTAGTTTATTCTACTAATTACTGCTTGGTCACTATATCAAAAACTTGAAAACTGAAAAATACTTTGTTATGTTCATAAATTCTTCACTGATTCACTGAACTCGAAAGAAAATGACTAAATTGTTTCAAAAAATGTGTTCCTAACTGATATTCATAATTGAAATTGGGCAGCCAGCAACTACTGGAGTAAAGCTGAGTGGAAAAATATAACATGGATTATTATCATTTTAGGTTACAAAATGAGATGCATGGATGATACAATAATGGTGATCCTTTTCCTCAAAACAGTTGTAGGGTTGGTATGTAAAAGAGTGTACGGAAGGAGAAAAAGCAAGAATGCTCCAAATCAATATTTTCTTAGGCTTATGATCTAATGTTTCCTTTCAAAAAGTTGCCAAAAAAGTTTTTTCTAATTAAAATCACTTTTACTTTAGCAAAAGTGTTCATTACTTCGCCAATGCATTTATTATTTTACGACATACATTTTCATTCTTATTACACAATATTTAACTTTAGTTTCAGTCACATGAAATCATGTGATGTCAAATTAATCAAATCATACATTTGGTTTATACTATACATCTGAATGTCAAAACATTAATCTTCCTTTTAGCAGAAGTCTTTTTATCTAACAACTGCATATATTATTATACAACACGCGTTTTCACTCTCATCGCTTCAGCCATGATAATATCTAATTTAGTCACACTAAAGCGTGCGATAATATCAAATTAAACAAACCATGAATATGGCTCAAAAATTTAACTTTTTCTCTGTGCTGATACAATTTCGAATTATGAGGGTTTTGAGTGGCAGGTCACCTGATAGTATTGAAATAAATAAATCTGGTTCATTTGTAAAATCAATATAAAATACAGCACCACAAGTATTTTGTGGATTTTCTTTATACAATAGTGTTAAAATGAGATAACATATTTGTCATAAACACAATTATAAACACTTATCATAACTCATACAACGTGATTACAAGTTACATATCACGAATTAAAATTTTATGTAAGAGTGAGGCAGTTATTCTATAAGTTCTATGTGTAATAACCATTTAGATGGTGCCACAAAATATAACAAAAGACAGAAAAAGAAATGTTCCAAATATTGATAGTGTTGATTTCTTATAAAGATGCCTAACATAATGCCACATCTAACTGCAGTATAATTTTAATTTTCAAAAATACAATATATGACTAAAGCAATATTTGCAATATTCAAAATGTTGGTGTTTTTGGCCGCTACTTTGCATGGCTTATATATTTCTGTCTTGGCAATTAATAAATCAAAATCCAACTGGCAATGGATATTACTACAACGTAAATACTCCTATCAAGTGTGTAATGAACATAGAATTGCACCCCTATGAAACACGATAAAATAGATTATAATGTCTATAAATAAAGTGTGTTCCTATCAAAGAGGAAGAAGAAAAATAAAAATAAAAATAAAAAAAGATAAGGGAAGAGGAGAAGGATTGGAAGAGGAAGAGAAGGGGGAAAATGTAAAAGAAGAATAAAAATGAAGAAGAAGAAGAAGAAGAAGAAGAAGAAGAAGAAGAAGAAGAAGAAGAAGAAGAAGAAGAAGAAGAAGAAGAAGAAGAAGAAGAAGAAAAGAAGAAGAAGAAGAAAGAAGAAGAAGAAGAAGAAGAAGAAGAAGAAGAAAGAAGAAGAGAAGAAGAAGAAGAAGAAGAAGAAGAGAAGAAGAAAGAAGAAGAAGAAGAAGAAGAAGAAGAAGAAAAAGAAGAAGAAGAAGAAGAAGAAGAAGAAGAAGAAGAAGAAGAAGAAGAAGAAGAAGAAGAAGAAGAAGAAGAAGAAGAAGAAGAAGAAGAAGAAGAAGAAGAAGAAGAAGAAGAAGAAGAAGAAGAAAGAAGAGAAGAAGAAGAAGAAGAAGAAAGAAGAAGAGAAGAAGAAGAAGAAGAGAGAAGAAGAAGAAGAAGAAGAAGAAAAGAAGAAGAAGAAGAAGAAGAAGAAGAAAGAAGAACAACAACAACAACAACAACAACAACAACAAGAAAAAGAAGAAGAAGAAAAAGAATAAGATAAGGGAGGGTGAGGCGGAGAAGGATGGGAAGAGGAAGAGATGAAGAAGAATGTAAAAGAAGAATAAAAATAAAGAAGAAGAAGAAGAAGACGAAGAAGAAGAAGAGAGAAGAAGAAGAAGAAGAAGAAGAAGAAGAAGAAGAAGAAGAAAGAAGAAGAAGAAAGAAGGAAGAGAAGAGAAGAAGAAGAAGAAGAAGGAAAGAAGAAGAAGAAGAAGGAAGAAGAAGAACAAAACAACAACAACAACAACAAACAAAAAGAAAAAGAAGAAGAAGAAAAAGAATAAGATGAGGGAGGGAAGAGGAGAAGAAAGGAAGGAGAAGAAGAAGGAGAAAGAAGAAAGAAAAGAAGAAAAAAAAAGAAGAAGAAGAAAAGAAGAGAAGAAGAAGAAAGAAGAAGAAGAGAGAAGAAGAAAAAGAAGGGAAGAGAAGAAAAAAAGAAGAAGAAGAAGAAGAAGAAGAAGAAGAAGAAGAAAAGAAGAAGAAGAAAGAAGAAGAGAGAAGAAGAAGAAAGAAGAAGAAGAAGAAGAAGAAGAAGAAGAAGAAGAGAAGAAGAAGAAGAAGAAAAGAAGAAGAAGAAGAAAGAAGAAGAAGAAGAAGAAAAGAAGAAAGAACGAAGAAGAAGAAGAAGAAGAAAAGAAGAAGAAGAAGAAAGAAGAAAAGAAGAAGAAGAAGAGAAGAGAAGAAGAAGAAAAGAAGAAGAAAAAGAAGAGAAGAAGAAGAGAAGAGAGAGAAGAAGAAGAAGAAGAAAGAAGAGAAGAAGAAGAAGAAGAAGAAGAAGAAGAAGAAGAGAGAGAAGAAGAAGAAGAAGAAGAAGAAGAAGAAGAAGAAGAAGAAGAAGAAGAAGAAGAGAGAAGAAGAAGAAGAAGAAAGAAAAAACGAAAAGAAGAAGAAGAAGAAGAAGAAGAAGAAAAGAAGAGAAGAGAAGAAGAAGAAGAAGAAGAAGAAGAAGAAGAAGAAGAAGAAGAAGAAGAAGAAGAAGAAGAAAAGAAGAACAAAAAAAAGAAAAGAAAGAAGAAGAAGAAGAAAAAGAAAGAAGGAAGAGCGGAGAAGAGGAAGAAGAAGAGAGAAGAAAGAAGAAGAAGAAGAAGAAGAAGAAGAAGAAGAAGAAGAAGAAGAGAGAAGAAGAAGAAAGAAGAAGAAGAAGAAGAAGAAGAAGAAAGAAGAGAAGAAGAAGAAGAAGAAGAAGAAGAAGAAGAGAAGAAGAAGAAGAAGAAGAAGAAGAAGAAGAGAAGAAGAAAGAAGAAGAAGAAGAAGAAGAAGAAGAAGAAGAAGAAGAAGAAGAAGAAGAAGAAGAAGAAGAAGAAGAAGAAGAAGAAAGAAGAAAGAAGAAGAAGAAGAAGAAGAAAGAAAGAAGAAGAAGAAGAAGAAGAAAGATGAGAGAAGAGAGAAGAAGAAGAAGAAGAAGAAGAAGAAGAAGAAGAAGAAGAAGAAGAAGAAGAAGAAGAAGAAGAAGAGAGAA
>NW_027623857.1:7500-9175 GCF_034508935.2 Berghia stephanieae | reverse complement strand
GAGGTAAATGATGAGAAATTGGACCTTAAAATTTTTTTGCAAAGAAATAATAGTATTTATATTCCACCATGAGTAAAAAAGAAAACCCCACGTTTTAATTGGGTATAAATTCAAATTTTCCCTAAAGTTATCCGACATAATACCTCTTTGACAGGTGGGTCCTTTAATAATTTATTAATTTGTTTTATTTTTATTTTGTTTTTATGAAAGTTTTATATCATTCATTTGGTACATTGCCACAGTGTACATGTTTTTTAATAAATGAAGTTGATCACTCGCCTTTGTATTGTCTTTTCCCACCACGTTTATTGGTAATTTCATAAACGCTACGGTTTAGTGCAGGTTTTAAGTAACGTGGCTACGGTTCTAGTGCGGGCCTAAAGAAAAAGAGGCTAGGGTTTCTAGTGTCAGATTAAAATAACGATGGTAGGTTTAGTGGGGTTTTAAGATAAGGGTCGGTTCTGGGGACTTTAAGAAACTGGCTCGGCTAGTGTCATTTTTAAGAAACGAGGTCGGTTTTGGTCGGGTTTTAAGAAACGAGGCTACGGTTTGGGCAGGCTTTAATTAAGAGGCCTTTCTGTGCGGCCTTAATAACGATGGGGGTTCTATGCGGGTTTAAGAAACGATGGCCAGGTTTTGGGTTTTGGCTTTAAGATAACGTGCAGGGCGGGAACGGGTCCTTACCCCTAGGAAAAAAATTTCCATTCTTACGATGAACCGCATTTTTCTCTCCTTTTCTTTCTTTTTGCTAATAAAAAATTAAATTCTCTAACCCCCCATTTTCAACAAAATTTGTATAAAGGCTTTTTGTTTTTTTGTTTAATAAAAATTTTTGTTTTTGTGTTTTGGGTGAATTTTTTTGGGAAAATTCAAAAAAGGGGGAAAGGGGGGTTAATTTAAAACATGGAGGCAAAAAACAAAAAAAAAGACCGTGGACTCCTTCGTTCTATTAAAGTTTCGATGGTACGCTCTTCCCCATTCCCCTTGCCTGCCTGAAAAAACCCTTCCTTCCCATCAACTTCCCCCCAATTTTTTCCACCGTTTTTTTGGGAAACCAGATGGAAAATAGTTTTTTTGAAGAAAAGTACTTTACTTTAAAAACAGAAATAATTTTTGGTTGAACAAAATAAATTTATTTCAAAGTAAAAAAAAAAAATTTGGTTAAGTAAAGGTAAATTAATTTCTAAAAAACAGAAAAAGTTTTTGGTTTTAATTTAAAGAATATTTTTTTCTAAAAAAAAAAGGGGAAAATTTTTTGGTTAAAAGTAAATTTTAATTTGAAAGCAAAAATTTTTTTTTGAGGTAAAAGTAATTTCTATATTTGAAAAGACAGAAATAAGTTTTTGGTTGAAGCAAAGTAATATTTATACTTCTGAAAAGAAAAATAAGTTTTGGTTGAAGTCAAATATTATCTTATACTTTGAAAAGACAAAAATAAGTTTTTGGTTGAAGTCAAAGTAATATTTATACTTCTGAAAGACAGAAATAAGTTTTGGTTGAGTCATAGTAATATTTATACTTTGAAAAGACAGAAAAAATTTTTTGGGTTTTGAAGTCAAAGTAATTTTATACTTCTGAAAAGACAGAAATAAGTTTTTGGTTGAAGTCAAAGTAATAGTTATACTTCTTTTTAAAACAACACAGAAAAAAATTTGGTTGAAGACAAAGTAATAGT
>NW_027623856.1:0-25353 GCF_034508935.2 Berghia stephanieae | reverse complement strand
TTGACTGGGAAAAGGGGGATTACTATAGCACATTTCATAGAAATAAAATAATAAAAAATTTTTTTAAAAATTGAAATTCAAGGGAAGGGGGATAAAATCCCTAGGAACGACACAAATCTCGACTAACCCAACCCCTTTTAGTCCAACCAATTTTGGCCAATAAAAAACCTTTTGAATGATACAACGATGGCCTGTTGTAAAACCTCAAAATAGTTTTTTTTCCCAAACCGCTATCGAACCTCGGGGGGCAATTTCAGGAGAACCCGCCCCCCTTTTTACCTTTTTTTTCCATGAGATCAAACCTGGCTGATTTAGTTAAAAAGCTTTAATCATCTTTTTTTATTTAAGGTAAGGAAAGTATTGCCTACCTTTAAGGGATAAAATACGTCTTGTAAAATGTAAAGGTTTTTTCCCGGGTTAAAAAAAATTGGACCCATCGTCCCAAGGGTTTTATTGGGGAAAGGTAATTTGATTTTATAGCCACACAACAAATTTTGGGGTTTCGCTTCTTTATTATGGGGGAACAAAACTTTTCCTTGAATAAAAAATTTCTAATTTTTTTTGTCCTTTCTTTTATTTCAAAAATTTTAAATTTTCGAATAAACTTTACCCGCAAAAACCGTTTAGACGGGGAAACTTTGTGTTAAATTTTTAACTTGCAATTTGTTTAAAATTTTATGGTGTTGTATTGACACAAAAGGCCTACATTTAAAACTAAAAACCTTTAGCAAAATAAAACCACACATGAATACTTTCAAAAGAAACTTTGCGAAGGGAATAAAACCCCCATTTTTTCCCCCGGGGCCTCTTTGAACGCAAAACAAGCGGAAAAAGAGATGAATTTAAAAAACCCCGACCCCCCCCCCCTTACGTTTTTTTTAAAAAAAAAACTTTTCCGCCGCCGGAATGGGGAAGATTCTGTCCTTAAATTTTTTAAAAAAAGGTGGTTGTTGAATGACATGACACACCAAAGGGGATGTTTAAAAACACGTCGCATTTTGACACGTCATGTTATCCTGATAGGGGGCCCCCTTTTAAAAAACCCCACTCCTTCCACCAACAAAACAGGGTACATTTTTCCGAAAACCCCATCAAATCATTTTTTTAAAATACTTTAAAAAAAGATATGAAGGTTTTAAAAACACTACATTTCAAGCTTTCACATGGGCAAAGCTATACTCTGATTCAAATTCCAGAATCCAAAAAAAATAGAATAAAAAACCTTTTCCCTAAAAAGGGAAGAATAGGGGGAAAAAGACAAAACAAAAACTTCGCCAAACCTTTCACCTGATTAAAAAATTTAATGTTGGGGAACCTCCAACCACCATGCTAGAGACCGTCTTGATTTAATTCAAACCGGCTACCCTTTTACAGGAGGCGGACAATATTTAAAGGTAAAAAATTTTTTTCAATAAACCCCTTTTTTTAAAAAAAAAAACTATTAAAGGTTTTGTGCAGGGGAACCCGTTGGAAATTATGTACTACTAAAATTATAATTAATTGAATCAAAACATTTAAGAAATTTTTTTAAAACAATAAATGATTCATTTCTGAATTAAAAATCAAATAAACCATTCGTTAGTGAAACGTTCCAAATTTTTTCTTTTTATCAAATCCCTACCTTTTAAAATTTCTGATTATCAATTCATCCCCTTGGAAATTATGACATAAAAAAAAGGGTTCGATAACAACTGATTTTATGGATAGAATCTTTTTTCTTTTTCCTAACCAGACTTCGAAAACAAGCTAAAAAGCCAGAATGATCCCCTAAAAAAACTTTCCTAAAAAAAAATAAAGAACAACTATGGGGCACATTGAGCCAAACACTTTTTTTCATAAACTGTTGATCAAGGTTTAAATTTGGGGTTCCCCCAAATTTTAAAACTTTAGTCTTTCAGTTTTTTTTCCTTTTTTTTTTTTTTTTTTTTGTTTTTATGCTTTTAAGACAAATTGACTACTATTTTAAATATTTTTAACTAAACTGCCACTCTTTTCCTTCCGAAATTTTAGTAAAATTGATTATAAGTCTTTCGTAATGCAAAAAAAATACAAAAAATACAATAAATTGCTACGGGGCTAGATAAAATATTACTAAACAATTTTTTCTCATTTAAAAGCTCAACAATGTTTTTTATTTCCAACAAACACCAAAAAACCAAAATATGAAAACAGAGGCGATCCTTTCCTCAAAAGGGGCCAACAATGAAAATTGTGGAGACAACCCGGGCATTTAAACAAAAATCACTTGAAGACAATAAACCAAAGAAAACTGATGACAAAAAAAAAACAACCGGAAAATTTATTGGGAAAATAGATTCATCAAAGAAAGCAAATAGAAAAGGAAACAATTATTGGGGAAAAAAGAGTTATAAGGGAATGAAACGAAGTGTATCGAATAACAGGAAGACAGACGCATATTTTTTTTTTCTTTTGAAAAAATTACAGACTTGGGAAGAAAAGCGCTCTTAAACAAGACATACCCTGTCGGAAAAAATTTTGTTAAGAAAACGGTAAAAATTTTTTTCAAACTAAAAAGAGTAAAAATTTATAGTAACAAAAAAATTTTTTTTAAACACCCTCACTAACTACAGGACTGGTCGACTGGTCCCGAAAGATGCAAAGCAAAGCCACGAAAAGAAGCGATCCCCAAAACTGTATAAGAAAACACATTGTGTTGATCTTTTTTCCTCCCACATTATCGAATCGAAAAAAAAATTTTTAAAGTGACCCCCGTATTCAGTCTATATAGACATTACAAGCGTAAAATAAATCTCCGTATGGGGCACTTTTATTTGTTGACCTTTTTTTTGCGCTTTGAAAAAAAAAAAAACATGCTTATTTAACCAAAAAAAGATAAAAACGGGAATGCGTCAAACACCAAAAGGAACTTGAAGAAAGGGGATGGAATCCATCCCTGAAAATGGGGGACAGCTTGGGTAAAAAAAAAAAGGAAAAAAACCAAGGGGCAACAGATACGTTATTGATCTCAATGGACCTACATGCGGGTTTTTATCTCCATAAATTTAAGCCTCGCAAATTTACTGACAAGGGGGACAGTTCACAATTTCACGATATTTGATATGGGGAAATTTTTTAAGTGGATGCTGGTTTTGCATAAGTAGCGGAGGGCGACCGCTAACGAGTTTTGTAGTTTGCCTTACAAAACCCTAGGGGGCCAAAAATTTGCTGTATTTACAACAATTAATAATCTACAGCGATGGATGCATCTATACAAAATAGGAACAAGACGAATGTAAAAAATGTTGAGCTTTTTGCAAGGAAGTATGGCGTTACAGTCGAAAAAAATTTATTTAGAGAAGGGACATACTCAGATGGAGTGTGACTCCATCATTGCAGCGATTGAAAAGACAGTTGACGAAAAATCGCAGACCTTGACATTTTCACACCATCTGACTAAATTACAATTATACAAATCTCTCGCAAGAATTGAAGACACGCCCTCCATACAAGGTATATTACTTCACACAAACACACACCACACACCACATTATATATATATATATATATATATAAAAATATATATATATATATATATATAGACTTTTTTCCAGTCTTTTGTTGAAGTAACACCCTTAACGTCAATCAGTCCAGGAAAGATGGTAAAGAACCAACTGTTACTGACCTAAGAGCCCTTCGTTGTGAACCATATGGAAATATCCTGTTTAAAAACTGAACCACCCTGAAATCTGGAATCTGTTTCCCCCGATCAAGGAGTGATGGAAAAAGCAACTTACATGACCAGCCAAAGCAGCTTTACCCCAGTGCGAAAAAGTATCACTACAACTATCTACAACATATAAAACCAACTTTCCCAAAGATGTACATGATTTTACGACGACAATTTGCTACACTGGTTGGATTCTTACAAATATGATTGTACTTGATTTGTAACTTACCTGGTAATAATAATAAGAATATCTATGTCTTCATAGTTAATTTTTTGCATTCATTGGATAACGCAGATTGAATTGAACCAGTAAATTTAAAAATTAATAAAAAGTAATGAATAAAGCATAAATTGAAATGAAAGATTAAAAAAAATATTAATTAATAAGTAATGTGAAAAGAAAAAAATTGATTCCAAGCAAAAAACATTTGTTCTTATGGAACAAAAGACCGATGATATACATTTTCAATTTTGCTGAAACTTGTCTGAGGTCAAAACTTATGATTGCAATAATGTTCAACATTTACAAGTTGTTTCTCAATCTACAATGTTTGTTAAAATTTTTAAATAATAATAATAATAATAATAATAAATAATAATAATAATAAGAAAATAATAATAATAATAATATAATAATATTAATAATAATAAAAATATATATAATAATAATAATAATAAATAAATAATGACACTGACAACTCGTACAATTCATTACAAATATTAAGAAAAGTATTTAGATCAGAGATAGCCAATAAGTAGCAGCTCTCCTTTATCTCAAAACCCGTTGATCAAACCTCGGAAGTGATATCGGATGATAGATCGTCGTGAATACGCCGGCGCGAAACTCTTATGTCGACATCAAGCGTGATCAACGGATTCGCGAAAACGCTACTTCAGAGTTTGATCATCGGGCCGTCATATGTAATACATACACAGCAGGCCACCGCTCGACTGAATAGTTGTCTAAGTAATTATTTTTAAAATCTTACATTAATTTAACATCATTTTTTTACATCTGTCTATGTAAATTATAAAATTATTCCGTGTATCGAAATGTATGAAAGTAAATCAAGCGAACTTTTTTTTGTTTTAAATAATTACAAACGATTATTTACAGACGATTGTGTAAAATTCGGCTCACCGAAACACATTCTCATTCAAAGACTAACAAGCAAATTAATTATGAATGTATCCATAAACCTTCACAACATTATTATTATTATAAACATTAACCAAAAATTGAGAAACATCAAATAAAATAAAAAGAAACTCTTACCAAATTAGAAAGTTGAAAATGTTCAATTTTGATGAATAGAAATAGCACGATTGAATTCACACTGCAATGGGCGTCCGTTGAACACAAATGAATTCAAACCTGAGATGGGGGTTATTATAGATTTTAAATGTAACACATTCAATCCCACGTGTTTCTACAAACAAGCCAAAGTATAAAAAAAAAAACTAAAATACCCGTCGTACCCCCATAACCCGGATTCATATAATCCTTCCTAATATTGAAAGTTGCTGTTGGCTGGCACCCCTGTAAAGTACTTTGAACCCGTTAGAGAATATTGTGCTATACAAATGCTCATGTTGTATTCTCTTTGGGATTCGTAGTCCTAGTAGTAGTAATAGTTGTAGTTGTGGTTGTTTCACATTATCTGTCAATTCCAGTGCCAATTAACATCTGAGTTGAGTAGGCATATAAAGTTATGCAATGATTAAATACACTTTTCTTATGAATAATGATCCATCTAAACACAGACCTTATACTACAATCATGTGAATGAAGATGATGATGATGATGACGATGATGATGGATGATGATGAGTGAGGAGGAGGAGGAGGAGGTGAGTGGAGGAGGAGGAACAGGAGGTGGAGGAGGTTGAGGGGGATGATGATGATGCTATCCATTTTGTGAATTATTTACCTGGTAAATAGTTATATAACAAACAAGTAGCAACAGGTTTTTTTTTCCTTTCAAAAAGTCCTCATTCTGATGCAATATTACTCTATCTCTCTCTCTCTCTCTCTCTCTGTCTCTCTCTCTCTCTCTCTCTCTCTCTCTCTCTCTCTCTCTCTCGTCGCTCTCTCTCTACTAAAACCCCTTTTAAAAAAATCTGAATTGACAATAGAAGGACACGTTAGCTCTTTTCGGCAAATCGTCATAGTAGACAAAACTATGAAAAACGTAATGAAAAAAGACCATAAATCGTAGGGAGACTCAATTCAAACAAGGAAAGCTTGTCTTAGTTTTTTTTTCACTGTAACAATTGTTGTTCATCTTTATTTATCCCTTTATAAAACCAAAAGGGGCGTTATAAACCAAATGCTTATGACTAGATAACACATTCTAGAACAGTGTCACAATTTTAAAACAGTGGTTTAAGTTTGACGTCATTCAACTCTCGTTATTGTTTTCAATTAACCATTTTTATGAGTAGTCATCACTAAATTGGTTTAATGAGAATATATACATTTATAGGTTACACGCAGTTCTGTGTGTCGGTACCTATACCCGGCTGTCGACATGTTTTGAGTGTTTTGGGATAAACGAATACATCAATTATTCTAACGTCATCAAGTGTGTTGTCCTTTGATAATTTCAATATCACTGGCTGATGGCCTTTTGTAACATCTGCCCATTATACACAGAAGCGCAAAAAAGATAATGTTTGTCTCAATGTTTTTTCGCTTCACCAACACAAATTTGCATAATTTATAAACGCTGTGCATCATACATTGGCTTTATCGTCTTTCTTTTTAAAAATATTTTCCCATAGTTTTATAAAACTTCAACAATGGAATAATTAAAATTGTCCAATCACAAATACGTGAGTTTTCACAAATCTTTCACTTAATCAAAATTGGCAATTAGGGACTCATCTAAACTCATGTTAATTCATGTTTAAAAAATCGGGCAAAAATGAAATGAAACCCCTTTTGTCAGTGTCCGGCAGATTGGCCTGAAATAGAATATTCCGATTTGCATTCAAATATCGTGACAATTGAAATTTTAAGCTTGATTCAACTAAACTAAATGAGCTTTTCTGGTATTGTTTTTGTTTTGGCTACTCAATGCACACTAATTGTGCTTAAAGATCTTTATATGGCCCAAGCCAACCAACAACGTTTAACATGTAGAACAAGACCTGTGAGGCGCAATTAATAATTTTTCTTTGACAGTGATACAATGCTGTAACAGGCCAGGTCTTACGTCTGAGTGAGGTGAGGGAAATGCTGTCCAAGTATTCACATTGTTCCACTCAGAGAGAAAATTCGAAAGAAGAATCTAAAAAAAAGAATTCTTGCGTTATTATAAAGCAATATCCACTTAACGACGTGTTCAAGGCACTATACAAGAGCTCCCGAGCCAACAACAACACTTAAAATGGCAAAAGACTGTTAGGTGAATTCATTCTTCCCCGACAGAGACAACGCTGGTAACGGCCAGATACTCATTTGATACCTGTTTATGTGGACAATCTGTGTAAAAGGGCTTTTTTCAAGACTAGATCGTAACATTGCACACAAATATCATAGCAATGATTACTGATTTGACGAGACATTGGGTGAAAGTGACAACCAAGTCCGAAGAGCAGGAGTGTTCACAGATCTATTCGAAGCAAATGGTCGAAATACACAGAACACGTCATTTATCACAACCCTAAGAATAAAGCTCGGGGGAAGGTACGGGCAACTGTGCTATTCTTTCAGATGACAGCCATAAATGCGGGGGGGGAGGGGGTGTAATCGTTATTACTATGACGCAAATGTCATATCATAGATCAATTAAAAAAGAAAGCATAATGTACTGATAGCCTGCGGCACAATGGCAAACCCGGATGGTTTTTTTTATCATTGTATCAAGAAAGTGTTTACTTTTAGTCTCGATCGCTTAAATGGGGTGGGGGGGGGGATGAAAATATTAGTAGTTGAAATAGTAGTAGAGTAGTAGTAGTATAGTAAGTAGTAGTAGTTATAGTATATAATAGTATACTACTACTACTACTACGACTACTAATACTATATACTATTTCAACTACTATATTATAGTCCCCCCCCCCACGCATTAAGCGAGTCAGACGAAAGTAAACACTTTATGATACATAGAATAAAAAAAACCATCCGGGTTGCCATTGTAGCCGCAGGCTATCCAGTTACATTATGCTTTCTGTTTAATGATCTATGAAATGACATTTGTGTCATAGTAATAAAACGAGTACACCCCCCTCCCCCCCCCGCATTTATGGCTCGTCATCTGAAAGAATAGCTCCAGTTGCCCGTCACCTGCCACGAGCTTATGCTTAGGGTTGTGTATAAATGACCTGTTGCTGTGTATTTCGACCATTTGCTTCGATAGATCTGCTGAAACAATCCTGCTCATCGGATCTTGGTTGTCACTTCACCCATGTCTCGTCACAATCAGTAATCATTTGTATGATATTGGTGTGCAATGTTACGATCTAGTGCCTTGAAAAAGCCATTACACAGATTGTCCCACCATAAACAGTATCAAAGAGTATCTGGCCGTTACCAGCGTTGTCTCTGTCGGGGAAGAATGTAATATCACCTAACAGTCTTTTGGTCCATTTTAAGTGTTGTTGTTGGCTCGGGAGCTCTTGTATAGTGCCTTGAACACGTCGTTAAGTGGATATTGCTTTATAATAACGCAAGAATTCTTTTTTTTACGATTCTTCTTTCGAATTTTCTCTCTGAGTGGCAACAATGTGAATACTTGGACAGCATTTCCCTCACCTCACTCAGACGTAAGACCTGGCCTGTTACAGCATTGTATCACTGTCAAAGAAAAATTAATTAATTGCGCCTCACAGGTCTTGTTCTACATGTTAAACGTTGTTGTTGGCTTGGGCCAATATAAAGATCTTTAAGCACAATTAGTGTGCATTGAGCTAGCCAAAACAAAAACAATACCAGAAAAGCTCATTTAGTTTAGTTGAATCAAGCTTAAAATTTCAATTGTCACGATATTTGAATGCAAATCGGAATATTCTCATTTCAGGCCAATCTGCCCGACACTGACAAAAGGCTTTCATTTCATTTTTGCCCGATTTTTTAAACATCGAATTAACATGAGTTTAGATGAGTCCCTAATTGCCAAATTGTGATTAAGTGAAAGATTTGTGAAAACTCACGTATTTGATGATTTGGACAATTTTAATTATTCCATTGTTGAAGTTTTATAAAACTATGGGAAAAATATTTGTTAAAAGAAAGACGATATGCCAATGTATGATGCACAGCGGTTTATAAATTATGCAAATTTGTGTTGGTGAAGCGAGAAACATTGAGACAAACATTATCTTGTTTGCGCTTCCCTGTGTATAATGGGCATATGTTACAAAAGGCCATCAGCCAGTGATATTGAAATTATCAAAGGACAACACACTTGATGACGTTAGAATATATTGATGTTATTCGTTTATCCAAAACACTCAAAACATGTCGACAGCCGGGTATAAGGTACCGACACACAGAACTGCGTGTAACCTTAAAATGTATATATTCTCATTAAACCAATTTAGTGATGACTACTCATAAAAATGGTTAATTGAAAACAATAACGAGAGTTGAATGACGTCAAACTTAAACCACTGTTTTAAAATTGTGACACTGTTCTAGAATGTGTTATCTAGTCATAAGCATTTGGTTTATAACGCCCCCTTTTGGTTTTTATAAAGGGATAAATAAAGATGAACAACAATTGTTACAGTGAAAAAAAAACTGAGAAAAGCTTTCCTTGTTTGAATTGAGTCTACCTACGATTTATTGGTCTTTTTTCATTACGTTTTTCATAGTTTTGTCTACTATGACGATTTGCCGAAAAGAGCTAACGTGTCCTTCTATTGTCAATTCAGATTTTTTAAAAGGGGTTTAGAGAGAGAGAGAGAGAGAGAGAGAGAGAGAGAGAGAGAGAGAGAGAGAGAGAGAGAGAGAGAGAGAGAGAGAGAGAGAGAGATAGAGTAATATTGCATCAGATAGGAGGACGTTTGAAAGGAAAAACACCTGTTGCTACTTGTTTGTTATATAACTATTTACCAGGTAAATAATTCACAAAATGGATAAGCATCATCATCATCCTCCTCAACCTCCTCCACCTCCTGTTCCTCCTCCTCCTCTTTCCTCCTCCTCCTCCTCCTCCTCTCATCATCATCATCATCATCATCATCGTCATCATCATCATCATCATCATTCACAGTGATTGTACGTATAAGGTCTGTGTTTAGATGGATCATTATTCATAAGAAAAGTGTATTTAATCATTGCATAACTTTATATGCCTACTCAACTCAGATGTTAATTGGCACCTGGAATTGACAGATAATGTGAAACAACCACAACTACAACTATTACTACTACTAGGACTACGAATACCAAAAGAATACAACATGAGCATTTGTATAGCACAATATTCTCTAAACGTGTTCAAAGTACTTTACAAGGGGTGCCCAGCCAACAGCAACTTTCAATATTAGGAAGAGGATTATATGAATCCGGGTTATGGAGGTACGACTGTATTTTAGTTTTTTTTTTTATACTTTGGCCTTGTTTGTAGAAACACGTGGGATTGAATGTGTTACATTTACATCTATAATAACCCCCATCTCAGGTTTGAATTCATTTGTGTTCAACGGACGACCATTGCAGCTGTGAATTCAATCGTGCTATTTCTATTCATCAAAATGAACATTTTCAACGTTCTAATTCTGGTAAGAGTTTCTTTATTTTATTTGATGTTTCTCAATTTTTGGTTAATGTTTAATAATAATAATAATGTTGTGAAGGTTTATGGATACATTCATAATTAATTTGCTTGTTAGTCTTTGAATGAGAATGTGTTTCGGTGAGCCGAATTTTACACAATCTGTCTGTAAATAATCGTTTGTAATTATTTTAAAACAAAAAAAAGTTCGCTCTGATTTACTTTCATACATTTTCGATACACGGAATAATTTTATAATTTACATAGACAGATGTAAAAAAATGATGTTAAAATATAAATGTAAGATTTTAAAAATAATTACTTAGACAACTATTCAGTCGAGCGGTGGCCTGCTGTGTATGTATTACATATCGACGGCCCGATGATCAAACCTCTGAAGTAGCGTTTTCGCGAATCCGTTGATCAACGCTCTGATGTCGACATAAGAGTTTCGCGCCCGGCGTATTCACGACGATCTATCATCCGATATCACTTCCGAGGTTTGATCAACGGGTTTTGAGATAAAGGAGAGCTGCTACTTATTGGCTATCCTCTGATCTAAATACTTTTCTTAATACTTTGTAATGAATTGTACGAGTTGTCAGTGTCATTATTATTATTATTATTATTATTATTATTATAATATTTATTATTATTAATATTATTATTATTATTATTATTATTATTATTATTATTATTATTATTATTATTATTATATTATTATTATTATTTTAAAAATTTTAACAAACATTGTAGATTGAGAACAACTTGTAAATGTTGAACATTATTGCAATCATAAGTTTTGACCTCAGACAAAGTTTCAGCAAAATTGAAAAATGTATATCATCGGTCTTTTGTTACCATAAGAACAAAATGTTTTTTGCTTGGAATCAATTTCTTTTCTTTTCACTTACTTATTAATTAATATTTTTTTTAATCTTTCATTTCAATTTATGCTTTATTCATTACTTTTTATTAATTTTTAAATTTACTGGTTCAATTCAATCTGCGTTATCCAATGAATGCAAAATTAACTATGAACACAATAGATATATTTCATTATTATTACCAGGTAAGTTACAAATCAAGTACAATCATATTTGTAAGAATCCAACCAGTGTAGCAAATTGTCGTAAAATCCATGTACATCTTTTGGCAAAGTTGGTTTTATCATGTTGTAGATAGTTGTAGTGATCTTCTTCTCACTGGCGTAAAGCTGCTTTGGCTGGTCATGATAAGTTGCTCTTCCATCACTCCTTGATCGGGGAAGCAGATTCCAGATTTCAGGGTGGTTCAGTTTAAACAGGATATTTCCATATGGTTCACAACGAAGGGCTCTTAGGTCAGTAACAGTTGGTTCTTCTACCATCTTTCCTGGACTGATTGACGTTAAGGGTGTTACTTCAACAAATGACTGGAAGAAGTCATATATATATATATATATATATATATATATATATATATATATATATATATATGTGTGTGTGTGTGTGTGTGTGTGTGAAGTAATATACCTTGTATGGAGTCGTGTCTTCATTCTTGCGAGAGATTTGTATAATTGTAATTTAGTCAGATGGTGTGAAAATGTCACAAGGTCTGCGATTTTTCGTCAACTGTCTTTCAATCGCTGCAATGATGGAGTCACACTCCATCTGAGTATGTCCGTTCTCTAAATAATTTTGTTCGACTGTAACGCCATACTTCCTTGCAAAAAAGCTCAACATTTTTTACATCGTCTTGTTCCTATTTTGATAGATGCATCCATCGCTGTAGATTATTAAATTGTTGTAAATACCAGCAATTAATTTTGCGCATATGTAGTTGTAGAGACAACTACAAAACTCGTTAGCGGTCAGCCCTCCCGCTACTTCATGCCAAACACAGCAATCCACTTCAGAACTTCCCATATCAAATATCGTGAAATTGTGAACTGTCAACTTAGTCAGTAAAGTGCAGAGGCTTGAATCTATGGAGATAATAAAACAGCATGTAGGTCCATTGAGATCAATAACGTATCTGTTGCTCCTTGAGCTTTATCCTTTTCTTTTTTACTCCAAGCTGTCTCCCATTTTCAGCGATGAGAATTCCATGCCATTTCATCAAGTTTCCACTTTCGTGTTTGACGCATTCATCGTATTTATCTTTTCTTGGCTTAAATAAAGCCATGTTATTTTTTTTTTCAAAAAGCTGCGTAAAAAGGTCAACAAATAGATGTGACGCCATACTCGGAGCATTTATCTTATACGCTTTGTAAATGTCTATATAAGACCTGAATACGCGTTCCACGTACAATTTGTTTTCGATTTCCGATAATAGTGGGAGGAAAACAGATCAACACAATGTGTTTTCTGTATCACAGTGTTGGGATCGCTTCTTTTCGTGGCTTTTGCGTTGCATCTTTCAGGCACCAGCTCCGACCAGTCCTGTCAGTTAGTGAGAGTGTGTTCAAAAATATTTTGTTACATACTGATTCCTTACTCCATTTAGTTTGAAAAAATATTTTTAACCCGATCTTCTCTTAACAGAATTTTCCGACCAGCGGATATGTCTTGATAAAGATGCGCTTTTCTTCCCAAGTCTGTAATTTAATTCAAAAGAAATGAAAAATATGCTGTCTGTCTTCCTCTGTTACTTCGATACACTTCGTTTCTATTCCCTTGCAATAACATCTTTCTTCCAATACATTCGCTTCCTTTTCAATATATATGCATTTCTTTGATGAATCCTATTTTCTTCCAACATAAGATTTTCCGGCTTGTCTTTTTTGTTTGTCATCAGTTTTACTATTTGGTTATCTGTCGTATCCAAGTGATTATTGTTTGAAATGTCCGTAGTGTCTCCACAACTTCTTCATTGTTAGGCCTATTTGAAGGAAAGGCATCGCTCTCTGTGTTCAATCATTTCTGAGTCGTCTTGGATTGTTTGATCTGAGAAATAAGTAACATTGACAATATGAAGCCTTTTGAATGATGATTATAATCAGTTTAGTACATATTTATCATCTAGCACCCGTATGCAATTCTACTTGTATTCTTTATGTACTTTTTTATGCATTACGCAAAGACTTATAATCACATTACTAAAACCAGTTACCAGGAAGGAAAAAGATGTGCGCAGTTTAGATTAAAATACTTGAAATAGCTAGATCAATTTGTCTTACAAGCATAAAACAAAACAAAAGAAACACAACAACAAAAAAAGGATAAAACTGAAAGACTATAAGTCTTCTATAATTTATGGAAACAAATTGTCAATACCTTGATCAACAGTTTTATGTGAAGTGTTTGGCTCAATGCTGTCCGATAGTTGTTCATTTATTGTGTTGAGGAAAGTTTGTTGAGGTCGATCATTCTGGTCAGTTTGAGCTTGTATTTCGAAGTCTGGTTGAGGAACAAGAAAACAAGCATTCTATCCAATAAAATCAGTATGTTATCGAACCGATTCTTATCATAGTCATAATTTACCAAGGGCATGAATTAGATAATCAGAAAATTAAATTAGGTAGGGCATTTGATAAATGAATATTCGGAACTGTTTCACTAACGAACTGTGTTATATTTGACTTTTTAATTCAGAACTGAATCATTAATTCGTATAACAATGTTACTATAAATCGTTCTTGATTAGCAATTGAGATTATACATTTTAGATACGTACATATATTTGCCAACGATGTTCTCACTGCACAGAAACCATTTAACTAGTTTTTTTGTTTTTTTTTAAATAAGGATTGATTGAAAAATGTTTTATACCTCTAATAGTATTGTCCGCCTCACCTGTAATATGGTGTAGCCGGTATTGAATATAAATCAAGATCGGTCTCTAGCATGGCTGAGTTGGAGGTTCCAATCATTAATCTCTTTAATGCAGGTGAAAGGCTATCTGGCGAAGCTTTTTGTTTTGTCATGTCCGCCATCATTCTTCCTCTTTGAAGAGGAAACGTGTTTGATTCTATCCTTTTTTCTTGGATTCTTGGAATTTGAATCAGAGCTATAGCTATGCCTATGTGAACGCTTGTAAATGTAGTGTCATTAATATACCTTCACTGCATCAATAATAAAGTAGTAAAACAAATGATTTGATGCGGGTAGCGCGAATACAAATCGTACCATGTTTTTGTGTGGTAGGAAGGAGTAGGGGTTTAAAGGTGGCACCATATCAGGATAACATCGACGTGTCATAATGACGACGTGATATAAGCATGCCATTGGCTGACTGTCATGATCATGTCATACACCACCTACCTGTTGTCTAATAAATTTCAAGGACAGAATCGTTCCATATTCTCGGCGGCGGAGAAAGTTTTATTTTTTTTAAAAAAATCGTGATGGGGGAGAACGGGTGGTCGGGGTATTTTTAAATTCAATCTCTTTTTCCGTACATTGTCTTTGCGATTACAAATGAGGCCTCCGGGAAATAATGGGTTTGATTCCCGTTCGCAAAGTGTCTTTAGAAAGATTATTCAGTAGCTGTGGTATTTATTGCTGCTCAAAATGATTATAATGTTTTAACATGCTAGGCCTTTAGATGTCAATACAACACCATAAATTGTAAAACAAATTATGCAAGTTACAATTGTAAACACGAATGTTACCCACCGTCTCAAAACGGTATTATGTCGGGATAAACGTGATCTCGAAATTAAATTTTAGAAATAAAAGAATGAGACAAAAGAACTTAGAAATCTTTTGCAATTCAAGAAATAGTATTTGTTCCCCACTATAATGAAAAGAAGCGAACCCCAAGTTTGATATGTGTGGCTATAAAATCAACATCTACCTTCATCCCGACATAATACCACTTGGAGACGATGGGTCACAATTTTATTAACCCACGAAAACCAGTTATACATTATTTACAAGACGTATTTCGATCACCTTACAGAGGATAGCGCAATACTTCTCCGTCTACCTTGAAATATAAAAACCAGATGATTAAAGCTCTTAACTAACATCAGCCAGAGATTTGATCATCATGAAACAAAAGAGTAAGAGGGCGGGCGGGCTTCTCTCTGAAGTTGCCATCAGAGGTTCGATCAGCGGATTGGCAAAAACACTACTTCAGAGGTTTGATCAACAGGCCATCGATATGTCATCATTCAAAAGGTTTGATTGGCCAAATTGGTTAGATGACTAAAGGATTGACTTAGTCGACGATTTGTGATCGATTCCCGTAGGCGCCATTTTATCCCTTCCCTTAGAATATTGCAATTGTAAAATATTTTCTATTATTTTATTTCTATGAAATGCTGCATATAGTAATACCCCATTTCCCTATCGTCAAATGATTTTTAAAGATATTGCTTAGAAACACAGAAAAAAGCGAATTAATGATGTAATTAATTCATTTAACAATAACGTTCAGGAACAGGACAGAAAATAAACAAAGCCAAACAACGAAGAGAGAGAGAGAGAGAGAGAGAGAGAGAGAGAGAGAGAGAGAGAGAGAGAGAGAGAGAGAGAACTGTTATGGTATAGGGGAAAAAACTGATATAATTATGGTATAGATTACTATATGTCGGTTAAGTCCATAAGAATGTCGCTCAAAAATAGAACAATCAAAGCCAAAAAACCTACTCTTTCTCATGACATTCACAGCAAAAAAATAATATCAAGGGGAACATAACAGAAATTCTCTTTCGAACATAGAATACATCATCAGACGCCCCCCCCCCAACCACATCGATTAAATGAACAAAAATGTTCAGAAACAGAGCAAATAATTATATGGGAAAGGGGGGGGGGGGGAAGGTGGGCAGGAATTGAATCATAACTGTTACCTTTCAAAATGTACTGAAAAATGGTTTTATAAAAATGAATATGATCTCACAGGTTGTTATTTTGTTTATTTATGGGTGGAATTTCCCTAAGGACGGAGGACCATTGGCTGTCTAGGCCAGTTGTTTCTAGTCTATAACTAAGGCGATACCTGATCCTCCAAATGTCTTTGACAAACGTGTAATTAATATAGAGTGATCTATGGTGCCAAAGGCTGCGTTTAGATCAAACAGCGCTAAGATGGAAATTTGGCCAGCACAAAGATCATTATTAATCTTGACAAGGGTAGTTTCGGTATTGTGGTACTGTCTGTAGGCAGATTGATGAGGTTCTTAAAGATCAAATGTAAGTAAATGTCTTTTAAGTTGCCTCGCAACCTCTTTTTCATGGATTTTTGAGAGAAAGAGTAAATTGGAAACGAGACGAAATTTGTTCAATTCTTCGGGGGAAATATTTCCTTTTCTTTTTAGCAAAGCAGTCATAATTGCATGCTTAAAAAAGAATGTGATTCAATTCCTGTAGATAGAGATTCGTTTATGGTTGAAAGGCGACCCTCCACATCAGCTACACACAACACAGAACGTCGGTAAATAACAGGCCAGGCTAATGGCTTTGAATATTCCCTCCATAGAACAGCACGGCGTCTGTGTTATTGCTTTTGGTCAGCCATATTTATGAGTAGTGGACTAGAACTTTTATTTTCTTATTCATTGCTTATAATTTTATTGTGAAGGTTATATTTTTAGACAACTATAAGACCCATTACTTAACGCAGTTTATTAACATTTATTATGTAACTGGAAAACCCTAAGATTTACAAACCTCTATTATATTAAACTAAATTAAATGACGATTCTACGGGTGAAGGTAACCGCCTATGTAAAACGTCCACGTGATCGGAGCATTATAACTATTTTTTTAAAAATACACTTTAATCTCCACCTTGAACCACGAATTACACCGGGTCTTATATATCTGATATAAAGTGCTTTGCGACTGACACATCCTGTTCCAAAGGGTGACAAACAATTGATATAATCTTGTTTAACCCTACAAAAACTGGGATACATTCCAGCTCCGTGGGCTCTAAGAGAATGTTAATTAGACAAGGGTGTCGTTGGAGAAAATATTCCAGATACCACCGTCCCAACCACCACCATCCATGAAATAAATCTCCACTGTTAGCATATTTGGTTGCCTGAAAGTAATTGAACACGCGACACACACACACTCACAAACACCCACACACACATGCACACACACACACACACACACATATATATATATATATATATATATATATATATATATATATATATATATATATATATATATATAAACTTTTTTCTTGTTCCTCCACGAAACAGTTCGTCGCTATGACCGTTGCTATCAGTGATGCGGCCTCGGATAATGTCGTAAGTAGCTAATACCTCAAATAATACTTTCTGGATGAGGTCTTCTGACCGCTCATCTAGGGTAAAGAGATAACTTTTGCTATGTCATAGTCCCCCTTATATTTATTTTCCCATTCCAAGTTGCTCTCTGTTTTATATATATGTGTGCGTGTGTGTGTGTGTGTGTGTGAGAGAGAGAGTTAGATAGATAGATAGATAGAGAGAGAGAGAGAGAGAGAGAGAGAGAGAGAGAGAGAGAGAGAGAGAGATGTGTAAACCAGCAGCACTTTGATATGTTCTTTCATATATTTTACTTTTTAATACAATACTATACATAATAAGAGCTAAACATGGCCAATAGCAAGGCATTTGGTACCCTGTCAATACATCATTGATATGCAAAAACATGATATAAAGTACATGACATCAATTATAAAATAAGTATAGATTACTCGTCAAATCCAAGCTAAATATGATGTAATTCCTCATCAACTAAATTATTAAAGACATTGTCATTCCTCGCAGTACTCGGACAGGCGTGGAGTACCATTTTGAAAATAAAAGATCTACTTTCGATTGGAAGCAGGTGTGCGGAACGATCAACACAGTAAAGATTGTTCACAATTATCTTATTAAATTTTATTTTATTAAGAACTGAATTCATCTCACTCCAGTTATATTTCGGTAGGCTTAGATAAACTTTACCTTCTAATATTAGATCGTCTTTCCTTTTATAGCCTTCCCTCGAATTAATTTCTAATTAGTGAATACTTTTCGTTCTACATTCTGTCACGTAGCCACTTATTATAAAAGCTGATAGGTCTAACACTCTACACTCACTTTCTCTCCACAATCTATGCCGGACGGCCAGTCGCTCTATTCCTATATATATACTGGAAGATTTTTATCTTTTGGGACTTTGTAGATATTATATCTACACCATTAAGACGCCGGAGCTTTTAACTTTGATTGTATAATCTTCAAGGATCAAACCCAAGCCCGCTGTACTACACTATAACCTCTTTCCAATTGCCTGGAAGCGGAATTTTACGAGTCCAATCCTGTTATCAGAGGAATAGATCATCCAAGCCCATCAACTGCCTGGAAACGTAAACTTATGAACCTGACATATTATCATAAGTTACGTAAAATATTCATATCTCTATTTGTAACTGCCACGATCACTGTTTATCTCTTTTAATTAAATTTCATCATTATTTTTATTTCATTGTAAACAAATCGTTAATTGTTTTTCATTTATAGTAACTAGTAAATTCTGGGGCCTCATTCTACATAGATCTTTATGCATAGTCGAGTAGCTCTTTACTCACTTGAGACCATGACATTTTGGAGGGGACACATATAAAGAATTGAATTTATTTAGTTACTTATATCTATTTCATCTAACTTTAAAGTTTAAATTGTAAAACTCTTAATTGCCCCACTTGATCATATTTTAATTGAACTCCCTATTTACAGGATTAATTTTTTTTTTATTTCTTCATTCAAATTGAATAGCATTTTATTGATTCATTCCTTCATCCATTTATTCATTTATAAATCATTCATTCATTCATTGTTCATTCATTTATTCATTCATTCATTCATTCATTCATTCATTCATCCATTCATTCGTTTATTCACTCATTTATCCAATCATTCATACATTTATTCCTCCCTTCATTCTTTCATTCATACATTATCCATTCATTCATTCATTTATTCACTCAGTTTTTCATTCATTCATTCATTCCTTGTCCACTTTGTTATTATATCACTCATTTCATTTTGTTGTTTGCCTCATTCATGAATTGTT
Source organism: Berghia stephanieae (assembly GCF_034508935.2). Classification (NCBI taxonomy): domain Eukaryota; kingdom Metazoa; phylum Mollusca; class Gastropoda; order Nudibranchia; family Aeolidiidae; genus Berghia; species Berghia stephanieae. Next base: position 5,954 of record NW_027623856.1, on the reverse strand, counting down.
TTCAATATGTTTACATTCCATAACGATTCATTCACCTATCATCCAATCACTCAGTGTTGTGAACACATTTTGTAACTATTGTAAATCTTACGATATTTTATTGTTTTGTATTTCAGACATCACTGTTAAACACTCTTCAATGCCTAATTACAATTGTTGAACAACCATTGAACAAGAGAGAGGTCCCAGCCACGAACTGAGTTGGTAAATATATCCTTCATTATTCTCTTTTACATGAGTTGGGCATCACATAGTAACTATAGACATCGTGATTTGTTTTGCATAGTGATTTGTTTTAAATGCATTTTTGGCATATTACTGTTACCGAAAACCACTTATATATTATGTTCTGAAAAGTGAGTCTTTAAAAACTAAATAATAATAAAAGGAGTCTACTAGCCGTCGTGTTATATTTAGTGATAGATAACTTGGGATTATTTTGGCATCCTATTATTGTTATCACACTCTAGTATATTAGCGTCATTGCGAATAATTGTACACAAACTAACGACGAGTCACAAACATTGGTGATACATTTTTCGTAGTAACATAGTTTAGAGTACACGCGATTGACACATTGTTATTGACTCAAGTCATAACTCCGCATTGTATTGACACATTGCTTTATAAGATATAACGATAAAAGGCATCAAATTCAACATACATAATAAGTTGAAATAAGAGAGAGAGATTTCTAAAAATAGAACAGTTCATTCCAGTAAGTGTAAATAAATAAAACAGTCAGTAACAGTATCCTGTCAATATAATATATATAAAACATCGTAACTAATTTATTGCAACATGGAAGCATATAAAAGATACTTAAGTCTCGCAAAGGACTTAGAAATACCCCAGGAAAGAATATTTTCATGGTGCGAAGAGAAAGTAAAAGAAGAAAAAGAAAATGAAGAAAGAATTCGTAAAGAAGAAAAAGAACATGAAGAAAGAATTCGTAGAGAAGAAAATGAAGAAAGAATTCGTAAAGAAGAAAAAGAACACGAAGAAAGAATTCGTAGAGAAGAAAATGAAGAAAGAATTCGTAGAGAAGAAAAAGAACACGAAGAAAGAATTCGTAGAGAAGAAAAAGAACACGAAGAAAGAATACGTAGAGAAGAACGAGAAGAAAGAGTCCAAGAAAGGGAACTAAAAAGACAAATAGCTTTAGCAGAAGAAGAAACCAAAAGGACCCAAATGATGCTGGAAATTGAAAAAACAAAAACCGGTCATGAAAGAAAACATAATAATAGTGATGAATTTTTCGTGAAACTTCCACGCATGCCAACATACGATGAACGCTCAGACTGTCTAGAATCCTTCTTACACCGATTCGAAGTTCAGGCTAAAGGTTATCGTTGGCCAGAAAGCAAATGGGCCACAGCCTTGATTAACTGCTTATCCGGAGAACCGCTAAAAGTTTTCTATACCTTAACAACTGAAGATGCAGATGACTATGGTAAAATTAAAGACGCTCTACTAAAAAGATTTAGATTAACGGAAGATGGTTACCAGGAAAGGTTTCACACTGCAAAACCGGAAAGTGGAGAAGACTTTAATACATTCGTGAACCGAATTACTCAATTTCTAAATCGGTGGCTTGAGTTGGCAAACGTAAAACAAGACGACTTTGCAGGCCTTTACTATCTCACGCTGAAGAATCGAATCTATCAAGCTTGCAACCCAGATTTAGTCGCATTCTTTAAAGAGAGAAAGCCAGAAAACTTGGACAAATTAAAAATCTACGCAGAAAACTTTAACAGCGCACATCCATTGACACCCCTTAGCAGAACATTGAAGGAACCATACTACGCTGCCGCTGCTCAGAGTCCAGGTACACCTAAAGTTCAGTACTCAAATAGAACGAGCCGATCAATCACTCGGAACACGCAAGTGAAACAAGATGATCATAGTAACAAACCATGGAACAAACAGTTCAATAGAGACCATAGCCGACCCTATCAAAACAAAACAAGAAATAGCACTGACAATAATACTGAGTATAAGAAAACCAACAAACCTATAATTAAATGTCAATATTGTGGAATGAAAGGCCACACAGCAGACAAATGTTACAAAATCGTGGGATATCCGAAAGAAACTGCAAATGCATCACTCCAAACCAGTGTAAATAATCAGACACGAATAATGTCAGGAGAAAATATAAATGTGTATTGCGTGAAAGGTATGTCACTTTTAACACAAACTCACAAATCAGGATCGCTATTTTTTTGTGAAGGCAAAGCTAATGGAACTGATTGCAAAATATTGAGAGACACAGGATGCAGTACAGTAGGAATAAAAGCATCTTTGATCAATGACGAAGACAAAACTGGAAAAACGGTACAATGCATTACATTCAGTGGCACAGTCGAAACCTTTGAAACAGCTAACGTGTACATAGAAACCCCATACTATACAGGAATAGTGGAATGCTGTATACTTCCCAACCCCGTCGCTGATGTTATTGTTGGCAATATAAAAGGTCTTAAAGACAACCCAACAGATGTAAAAGAATGGTCATTAACCCAAGAAACAGCTTGTCTAGCAGAAACAAGAAAGATGACTAAGACAACAGAGAAGCCAATGACTATTTCTCTAGAACCACAACAATTTGACAGGAACAGGTTCATTGAAGAACAGAAAAAGGACCCGACTTTAACTTCATATTTCAATATCGCAAACAAAGGAACGAAATCAAAAGTTGAATACATCATTGAAAAAGATATTCTGTTCAGGTTACATAGGAAAAGAAACAAAATAGCTAAACAACTGGTCACGCCGAGTATTTACAGAAACAAAATCCTTGGAATAGCGCACGATTCAATAACTTCTGGACATCTTGGGAGCTCTTCCACATTGAAGAGAATATCCGAGAATTTCACATGGCCTGGAATTACTAAAGACGTCCAAGAATATGTGAAATCGTGTGACACATGCCAAAGAAGAGTCGCAAAAGGCAGAATACCGAGATTGCCATTAGAGACAACCCCAGTTATTGAAAAAGTTTTTCAAAAAGTTGCAATTGACATTATAGGCCCTTTAACAAAATCAGATAGAAACCATACACACATACTAACACTAGTCGATTACGCAACCAGGTGGCCAGAAGCGATAGCATTGAAATCAACTACATCGGATCACATAGCTGAAGCATTGATGACAATTTTTACCAGAATAGGCATACCAAATGAGATACTGTCGGACAATGGACCCCAATTTACATCACATATGATGCATGAAACCATGAAACTCATGGGAATCCAACACTCATTCACAACTCCCTACCACCCCCAAGCAAATGGTCTTTGTGAAAGATTTAATGGCACTCTAAAGAATATGTTAAGAAAAGTGTCAGCAGAAAAACCAGATGATTGGGACAGATACTTACCAGCAATCCTATTTGCATATAGAGAAATACCCCAAGAATCTACAGGCTACTCCCCATTTGAGTTGATGTATGGACGATCACCTCGCGGCCCGATCAATATAGTAGCCGACATTTGTAAAGGGAATGAGGAGGACAATAACGAAATTATGTTTGCTTACGAATATGTAAGAAACCTGAAAGACAGAATAGAGGACACGTGTAAGCTAGCACAGGAATCCGTCACCAAAAAAGCAGAGAAATACAAGGAATACTCTGATCGCAAAAGCAAATCAAGAAAATTTGAGATTGGTGACAAAGTACTAATACTCTTACCCGATGACTCGAGTAAACTTTTAGCTACATGGAAAGGACCATTCAAAATAACAGCAGTAAAATCTAATGTTAATTACGAGATTCAAATTAACAACACAACAAAGACATTCCATGCAAATAGGCTAAAAAAGTATTTTGATAGAGACACAGTGTCGCAACCTATGTTTACTAATATCGAAGCTTCAAATGCAGGATTAATCATACCGTTGGTCATGGGACACAGACACCCGAGACAGAAAAACAAACAAAAATCGCACAATTGCAACCACCTAAGACAAAAAAAGAAGTACGCAAAGTACTTGGGCTCCTAAATTTTTACAGGAAATACATTTACAACTTCGCGCACATCGCGACACCGCTAACAAATCTGACAAAGAATGGGTCACCGAACAAAATTGTTTGGACAGAAGTGTGTCAGAATAGCTTTAACCAATTAAAGGCATTACTCTGTTCAGAACCAATTCTTAAATTACCCGACATATCAAAAGAATTTGTTGTAAGAACTGACGCGTCTGATAAGGGCATCGCAGGTGTACTATTACAGGAGCATGAGGGAACTCTAATGCCTTGCTTATATGCAAGCAGAAAATTATTGGACAGAGAATCACGATACTCTGTAATAGAGCGTGAAGGACTAGCCATCGTCTTTGCTTTAAAGACATTCAGCAGATATCTACTGCTAAAAGAGTTTGTGGTCGAAACGGACAATAAACCACTCACGTACATAAGAAATAACAAAATGAATAATAGTAGAGTACTAAGGTGGAGTCTATTTTTGCAAAATTACACTTTCAGTATCTCTCACATACCAGGTTGTGAAAATATTCACGCCGACCTACTTTCTCGATTAGTGTAATGACGTGAGAAGGGTATAACTTAACCTCCCATGCATACTGTTAGTTACCTCGCAAACTATGCCAAATCAGAACGCACAATTTCGATAATTTTATTTGTAAACATGATGACCCAACTTAATGTAACATTGAGTATTGTTTGGATATATATACCATACCCATTCATGATTTGGGAAATCTTCTCTTTATCTATTATTGTTATGAATTTTCACTCATTTATGATTAATAATTGAAATGTCAATATTCCATTTACATTTTCATTCATTTCATTCAGAAAATTACCTTCATATCATCGACTTAAATCATGCTTCATTACCATCACTATTGTTTATCACAATGATTTGTAATCACATTGCCATCATGTCGTTCATCACAATGATTTGTAATCACAATCTTTCATTGTTATTGTCGCCCATTCATATACCTACGTTAATATAAACATTTCCATGTCTAGTTAATAAATAATTTAATTGTAGCACAAATCATAACAATGGATTAATGCTAGAGTATCATGATAGTAAATTTACTTCCGTTTGTAAAATCTATCTTTCCCATAATGGTTAAAGAGTATATTTTAAACGTGGGTGGGGGTGTCACAGTAAAGATTGTTCACAATTATCTTATTAAATTTTATTTTATTAAGAACTGAATTCATCTCACTCCAGTTATATTTCGGTAGGCTTAGATAAACTTTACCTTCTAATATTAGATCGTCTTTCCTTTTATAGCCTTCCCTCGAATTAATTTCTAATTAGTGAATACTTTTCGTTCTACATTCTGTCACGTAGCCACTTATTATAAAAGCTGATAGGTCTAACACTCTACACTCACTTTCTCTCCACAATCTATGCCGGACGGCCAGTCGCTCTATTCCTATATATATACTGGAAGATTTTTATCTTTTGGGACTTTGTAGATATTATATCTACACCATTAAGACGCCGGAGCTTTTAACTTTGATTGTATAATCTTCAAGGATCAAACCCAAGCCCGCTGTACTACACTATAACCTCTTTCCAATTGCCTGGAAGCGGAATTTTACGAGTCCAATCCTGTTATCAGAGGAATAGATCATCCAAGCCCATCAACTGCCTGGAAACGTAAACTTATGAACCTGACATATTATCATAAGTTACGTAAAATATTCATATCTCTATTTGTAACTGCCACGATCACTGTTTATCTCTTTTAATTAAATTTCATCATTATTTTTATTTCATTGTAAACAAATCGTTAATTGTTTTTCATTTATAGTAACTAGTAAATGCTGGGGCCTCATTCTACATAGATCTTTATGCATAGTCGAGTAGCTCTTTACTCACTTGAGACCATGACAATCAACACGATCGCTCGTGTTGCACATCGAACCGCACATGTATTATATGTTTTGCAATTCTTCCTTT
>NW_027623855.1:0-9182 GCF_034508935.2 Berghia stephanieae | reverse complement strand
GAGTGTCGATATTACTTGTATTAAAGTGAAAACACATCGGGATGATAAGTTTAAAAGTGTCTGAAATTTTGCAATTTGTGTATTTTCTTAGATCAGGACATATTAAAGGGGGAAGTTAACTTCTTTGTCATCTCTTGTAATATATCTATCATTCTTGCTTTTGGAATGGAACCGGTGAGTTTTTTAAAAAACGATAATCGATTCTATCTTTGAAATTGATATGTAGTGGCGATGCCAAAGATCTCATTTACACCATACATCATAATTATCATCGGTAAAGTCATCTTGTCATCGTTGAAAACAATCATTATCATCAACCTTCTTTCTCTTTCCACTCCTTTTTCTCTCTCTCTCTCTCTCTCTTCTCTCTCTCTCTCTCTTTCTTCTCTCTCTCTCTCCCCTCTCTCCCCCCCCCCTTTTTTTTTTTGTTTTAAACCAAGGACCCACCATCCCTTCCAGACCGATTTTTAACTCCCCGGAAAGACGTTTTGCTCGCCCTGGCGACAATAGACTTTAAAATTGGTCCCTTAGTGTAAAGGGTCATGCCCCAACCAAGCATTAATAAATAACATGTGGTATAGGGCAAAATTGGATAAGATCCTTTGAATGCCTTAATATTAATTAGTAATGCCATAATTCTATTGATTAAATATTACAATAAACGATACACGTGGTAAAGATAGTATTTCAACTTAAATGTACTCATGTGGTGTACAAACATATATCTTTAACCGTGACTGAAAAGCGCGCAAACAACCACACACACACACACACACACAAAACATACACACACGTATAGAAGATAACAAAATAATATAATAATGAAATAATATATAATACAAGATTGAAAGCCATGTCAACAGCAGAGCAAACAAGTATTATTCGTCATATATAAATCTCCCCTCATATAATTCCACTGTCTACTAACACCTTGAAATTTAAACCATAGATTTTGCATTCTTTGTTTCAAATTTCAACTGTTCCATTTCTGGAAAATGCTGTTCTGCATTCAATTCTTAAAACTTTCAGGCACGACCATGGTGTTTTACCGTGGATAGGCGCTTTAATTGTAATCTTATGAAATATATTTTTATTCAACATTATGTCATGTTTATTTATTTATTTATTTATTTATTTATTTATTTATTTATTTATTATTTATTTATTTATTATGCTTTAATGAGAGCTAAGAAGAGTAAGAAGAGAAAAAAATTATCTATCACCATTTGCAATAACGGGTTCTATTCTTTACGTTTCTTACAATCTGCTGCTGTTGGGCGTGCAGTCACAAAGGGGCAGGGCCTTTCATTGAAAACGTCAGACAAAAACGCGATTCGCTAAATTAATCAACGTTACACTAATAAATGTCTCTCTTTGAGTCTATTGTAAAGGATTGTTTTGAAATGAATACATAATATTGTGTATTTTATATAGATCCCAGTCACTATTCTTCAACAAAACATCTTGTAATAACATTTTGGACAGAGAACTAAACTTATACTTCATTATATCGACCGATCAAATGACTCTCAACTTGTCAAAAATTTCTCAAACCCGAGACTTTTAACTTTAGTTTTTGAGGTCTCGTGATTAAGAAATTTTGACTGCGAGAGTCATGTAAATCGGTCGTATCTTATAAAGTGTCATTTATGATCAAAATATTTTTTTTAAAGCGTTTTGTAAATGTACGACAGAAATGCATTCCAGATTTTAGATCAGATAAAGAAGTTCATAACGTTTAATATATTTGTTAAGATTCATCCCCGATGTATCAAAACAAAATGTTCCATAATCAAAGATCTAGGCTATCACTGTGTTAAAATTATCTCCCCCTGGTTTAGTCAATCGGTTCACTATTTTATTGTTGATGCCAATGACAACAGTAACACAAAAAAAAAATGAGCTTTCATAGAGAGAAATTATCCACCAATTGTGCTCGAGGCGTTAAGAAGGAGTAGAAGTAGTGTAGTTAGTAGTAGTGTAGTAGTAGTAGTAGTAGTAGTAGTAGTTAGTAGGTAGTTTGTAGTTGTAGTAGTAGTAGTTAGAAGTAGTGTAGTAGTAGTGTTTGTAGTAGTAGTGTAGGAGGAGGAGGAGGAGGAGGAGGAGGGGAGGGGGAAATTAAGAGTCAACATTTTTATTGTGTTCAATCATCAAAACTAACAAAACAATCAAAAAAAAAAAAAAAAGAAGAGAAGAAGAAAAAAAAAGAAGAAGAAGAGGTAAAAAATGTTTATTTACTAAGAAAATGAAAGAAAGGAAAAAAGGAGACAAAAAATTAGTACAAGCAGGAAACACCAAGCATTTTACGATTCTATTCTTTCTTTGTTTTTCTCCTCTCTAAAAACATTACCCTATTTAAGACAAAAAGCATGCTAAATTAGGGGTAACCAAAAAAACATTTTCAAGAATTTTCCCCTAAAAAAAGATCTTCCCTTGATCTTAATTTAACTTTGTAATTAAAGGGCACACCTTTAAAATGTTTATAAGTCTGCGACAGCCCTTGGCACTATAAAATATAAATTTAGTGTTTTTTTTCGCAATAATGCTACCACATGGGGTGGCCCCACGAAACTCAGTTCAAAGGTAAATAATATACATTTTGATTTATAATTGATTTGGGCCCACTCTAGGATAGTTTTGGTATAAAAAATAGAAATCGAAACTAAATAATTTTATAATATATATATATTTTTATATATATATATATATTAATTTTTAAAAGTTAATTATGATAGCTTCTAAAATTTGATTATAATATTTTATATATATTTTATATATTTTTAAAATTATATATTTTTATATAAATATACCAGTTAATAAGTAATTGACCTTTTTCGCAATGACTTTTTAGGGGTCTCGTAGTTTAGTGGGGAATAGGACTTTGCCTCTCAAGCGAAGGTACATGTTGTGGCGGGTTTGTGTTTATTGTTGGGGATCGAGTCCAAGATAGGTCAAAGGTTGGATCGAACTAGTATGCGCGTATGGCTCTCGTTACCAGCTGCCCCTCAACCATATCACAACGGCTCGGTTTATTGGGGTGTGATTAAAAATTGCCCTTTGGGTCCCCCTTTTAATTAAATTTTATTAAAAACAAGTGAGTCAGCAATATAAAGCCCCAAAAGCAATAATAACAATTCTATACATAAAGTTTAATTAGATTTTTAAGGAAAAAAATAGAAAAAATAAGTATTTTTTGTTTTCAGGAAGAATATTTAATTGGGGATCTAATTTATTATTTATTTATTTGTTTATTTTGGTATAACATTTGTGTCTGTGGAAAATACATTTGAAAATGGTAAAAGCCCGTTTGGTTATTTTTTTCCCCGCCGGCTTGCTTGACTGGCAAATGTTCGCTATTTCCAGGGTTGGCCCCCGCTTTGCAGAGTTTTTGGACATAAAAACAGTGTGTTGTAGTTAAAGTGACATCAGGGGTTTCCCATGTTCGAGGATGGGATGCGGGGTTCGGACGACGGGGCTCCAATGCCCGGAAAAGGAAGGCCCTTCAATTTAAGAGTTAAAAAAACAAGGTCTTAGAGCCATCGATTTTTTCTTTGCCATCGAATGCCCTGAGCGACAATCATAAAAGCCTTTTTTTCCCGACAAGGAAAGGAGAAGCAGTAACCCTGATAAGGTGTTGTATATAAAAATTTTATTTTTATAATATTTTAATATAATATATATTATATATTATATATTATTAACACAACTGCAGTCGAGCATCTTAATGATGAAAATTTTTAACGGGTTGTGTCCTGGTATTTTTTATTTTTTTTTTTAAATTTAAAATTAGTTATGGGGTTGGCCGGCGTTTGGGCGGTGGGGTACAGACATTCAGAATATACAATAAATATAAATGAAATAATAATGATCTAAAACTTTTAAACTATAAAATAGATACATGATATAGTTTTGTGCAGGTTTTCCACTTCGAACACCAGGAAAAGCACAATTAAATTTAAAACCAAAAATTTTTAATAGTAATGTAATTAATTGAATTACAGTAAAATTCGTTCCACTTTGAAAGTTAACAATAAATTTTTTTTCTTCCCCGCGAGGGATGGGCAACTTTTTTTAAGTTTGAAATTGGAGGGGGTAGCTTTCTTTCTTGGGTCTTGCGTGTGTGTATTAGATTTTAGAGTGAAATTTTGGTTTTTTTGAAATGGAAAAAGGGGTTGAATTATGGGAATAGCCAAACAGAAGAAAAGTTTTTTGTTTAGTTTTGCCAAGATTCCTATGCTTTGATTTTACGGAGTAAAAGGGAGTTCGGAGAGAAAACCTTTAAATTTTAATTTTAGCTACCTTTAACGAGACAAAACCCCAGGGGATTGCAAATTTTGGGGTCTTGTTTTTGGAAAAGTAATTGGCAGGGATGAATAAATGGGGACAATTTTAACAGGTAAATAAGCCTTAAGTGAAAATGAGTGTTCCGTTTTACAAAAGGAAAGGTTTACCACCCAACGCCCAAAATTTGTTAAAAAGATTTTTGAGCTTTATTGGAGAAGGGTCCATGTTTTTATTATCTTACTGGGGGTTGTCAAATATATTTTCCGTCCACTAGGTTTGAAGTGGTTTTAAAAGAGACGGACGAATGAAAAAAGAAACCGGTGAAAAAAATCGTTCGAACACTGTGACATTTTGGATTCTTCGATATTTTTTTTCTGACCCTTTTTGAAAGCAATTGCCTCTGCCCTTTTAACTTAAGAAACTGGGATAAACTCAGATAAAAGACCCCTGTCTGAAACATTTCAAAACTCTATTTTAAACTTTTTAGGGTTTAAAAAATTTCCCTTTAAAAAATTGTAATGTAATCGCTTTAATCAAATCGCATTTTTAGATGGAATCTCAAAAAAATCTGTTTGGGTTGATTTAAACAATCACTGCATCCCAGTTTCGACCAAAGCAAATCCAAAAAAAAAGCCCCAAAAAGTTTAAAAAAATAGTTCGTAAGATCAGTGAAAGGAGTCAAAATTTTAAAATTTTAAAACAGTATAAGCAAAAAACCGGGGGGCCCTTCTTTTAAATTTTAGCCGGGGTCTCGATGTGACCCCCAAGACGTGGTGGAGAATTCGCTGTATGGACAAAAGAGCAGTGTTACTTTGAGGGGGTGAATATAAAAACGCGCGATGATGGTGGTGGTGGTGGCGTGATTTGTAGAAAGTGATTTAGCAATGACGAAGATCGTATGGGAGGGAAGATTCGGACTATACACAGATTTGATATCAACACATAGTAGTTGGTCTTGGTTGTTTATTTTTTCTTTTTTTCCATTATAAAAAAGAATACTTTGTATCATTGATTTTTTTCTTTTAATTTTTTTTAAAAAAAATATAAATATTTTTTATTATATTAAAATAAAAATATATTTTTATATATATATTATTATTATAATACTTCCTTTTCATAGGAAAAATATTTACTATTTTTGTGCGAAGTGATGTTAAAAGATTAAAAGTGATATCGAAGTATTCTATTTATAAATGGAAAAAAAGAAAAAATAACACCAAGGCCAACTTACTATGTGTTTTGTAAAAAATTGTTTCATAGTCGAATCTTGCACCTCCCATAAGATCTTCGTCATTGTTAAATCATTTTCTTTCAAATCATCGCCACCCCACCACCCTCTTCGTCGTCTTTAATTCCATCCCTCTAAATAACACTGCTCTTTTGTCGAACAGCGGAATTCCCACCAGTCATTGTGGGGGTCAACATCGAGACCCCGGCTAAAATTAAAGAATGGCCGGAGCTTTGTCTTTTTTACTGTTTTCAAGGTTAAAATTTGGGGACCCCGTTCACTGATTTACAAAACTTTTTTCTTAAATTCTTTGGCTTTTTTTTTTTGGGGATTTGTTTTGATCGAAGACGGGGATGACAGTGATTGTTCATCGAATCCAACAGATCTTTGAGTTCCTCGGGAAAATGCGTTGATTAAATCGATTAATTCAATATTTTAAAGGGTTTTTTTTAAAACCCGAAAGATTAAATATGAGTTTGAAAGGTTTAGACGGGGTCAATTACTGTAGTTTATCCAGTTTCTTAAGTGTTAAAAGGCAGAGGCAATTGCTTGCAAAGGGGGTCAAAAAAAAAATTCGATAAACCGAAACTGTAATGTGTGCGAACGATTTTCTTTCACTGCGTGATTTCTTTTCTTTCGTCTGTTTTTTTAAAAAACCACTTCAAACCTGGGGCGAGAATATATTTGACTAAAAACCCCAGAAAGTAATAAAAAATGGACACCCTTTCTCAAAAAAGTCAAAAATCTTTCAAACGGGAAATTTTGGTGTTAGGGGGTAAACCTTTCCTTTATACGGAACACCCCTTTCAGTTTAAAGGCTTATTTACCTTTTTCAATTGTCTGCCATTGTATTCTGCCGCTGCTAATTACTTTTTCCAAACAAGACTCCAATTGTAGCCCTGAGGTTTGTTCGTTCGAGTAGCAAAAAATTACAATTAAGGTCTAGCTCCCCGGTAACTCTCCTTTATTCCGTATTAATCAAGCATTGGATATCTTTGGGTATTTTTAAAAAGGAAAACATTTTCTGATTGGCATTCCATAATTCAGACGCTCTTTCTTTTTAAAAAAAACCAAATTCATCTTGAATAAAAACACACACACGTAAGAAGCCAAGAAAGAAGGCTACCCTCCAATTTCAAACTTTAAAAAAGTTTGTCACCCTCGGTGGAGGAAAATGAATTATTGGTTAACATTCAAAGTGGAAGAGTATTATGTGAATTCAATTTAATCTAGCATTATTTATAGTTTGTGTATATTTTTTTGTGTTTCCCATGGATGTTGTTTTTAAAACCGCACAAAAAAATTTTATATGATCATTTATAGTTACAGTTTTTATATCTATGTTTTATTTCATTTTTATTCAATTTGTATATTGCTTGAATGTCGACCCCCCCGCCCAATCGCGGCCACACATCATAACCTCCAAATTTTAATTAATTTAAAATAAAAAAAGAAAAACCCGGGACCAAAACCCGTTAAATTCTCTCATGTAGATAGTGACTGTCAGTTTATGTTTAATTTTTTAAAATTTTATATAATAATTATATTATATATATATTTATATATTATATTTTAATATACTAACTACCTTTCATGGAAATTACTGTTTTCCTTGCTTTTTCGGCAAAATAAAAGGGTTTATGATGTGCGCTCGGACATTCGTGGCGAAAGAAAAAAATCGATTGGCTCAAGCCCCTTTTTGTTTTAACTCTTAAATTGAAGGTCCTGGTCTTTTGTGTATTGGAGCCCCAGTCGTGCCGAATCCCGCACCCGTCCTCGAAAAGTGGGGAAACCCCCGATGTCAGCCTTTAATAAAACCTGTTGTGATGTCAGAAAATCGCAAAAGCAGGCGCCAAACCTGGGAAATTTGATAATTTGCGCAGTAAGAAAAGCCCGGGGGTTTTAAAGATAAGGCAAAAGGGGGTTTCCATTCCAAATGATTTTCCCAGACCAAATTTTATTATACCAAAAATAAACAAATTAAATAAATAATAAATTTGACCACTCAATTTGAGCTATTTTCCCCGATAAACAAATAAATACTTATTCTTTCTTTTTTTCCGTAAAAATCTAATTAAACTTTTTGTATAGAATTGTTATTATTGCTTTTTGGGCGTTACTATTGTTTGCTCATTGTTATTAAAACCCTTATTATAAAGGGGCCCTAAGGCAATTTTAATCACACCCCATTAAACCTGGCCGTTTTTTGGTTTTAGGTTTAGGGGTGCAGCTGGTAACGAGACCATAGCGCGCTCTAGTTCGAAAACCAGACCTTTTGGTACGGTTGGACCGATCCCACAAAAAAACACACAACCCGCCCCAAATGACCTTCGTTGAGAGGGGAATGTCCCTTTTCCTACTAAACTTTCGAGCCCTAAAAAGTCATTGCGAAAGAGGTCAATTACTTTTTCGGGTATTTTAAAAATATATATATTATTATAAATTATATATTTATATATTTTATTATATATAAATATTGTAGAAGTGACATAAAAAATCGAAAAAAATTTATATATATTTATTATATATTATATTTATATATATATATATTATTGAGTGTTTGGTGATGTCTATGTTTTTCCAAAAATTCCCAGGAGTGAGGCTATCATGCAATTATAATATCAAAAAATGATATATTTTTTACCTTCGAAAGGGTTGTGGGCCACCCCCCTGTGGTAGCATTATTTTCTGAGAATAAAAAATCTAAATTTGATTTTTATAGGTTGCCTCGGTGCTGTCGCAGATTATAAAATATTTGGGGGTGGCGCTTTTTAAATTACAATTTTAAAGATTTAAAAATATTCTAAAGGGAAGATTTTTTTCTAGGAAATTCTTGAAATGTTTTTGGGTTACCCCCAATTTATGACATGCTTTCAGTCAAAAAAGGATAAAGTTTTTAGAGAGGGAAAAAGCAAAAAAAAGAAAAGAATGCGAAAGTTGGTGTTTTGCTTGTTTTTTAGTTTGTCTCCCGTTTTTCCTTTTTTATTTTCTAGTAATAAGTACATTTTTGACTCTCTTCTTTTCTTTTTTTTTCTTTTCTTTTCTTTTTTTTTTTTTGGTTGTTTTTTTAGTTTTGATGTTGAAACAATAATAAAAAGTTGGGGCTCTTTTTCCCTCCCCCCTCTCCCCTTCCTCCCCCCCCATACAACTACTATATCTACTATACTTCTATACTACTCTAATAACTATATTCTACTCTTACTACTTCTATCTTTCACTCTATATATATCTACTATTCTACCCTTTTAAGTCGAGCAAATTGGGGTATTTCTTTATGAAAGCTTTTTTTTTTTGTGTTATGTTGTATTGGCATCAAAAATAAAAAAAGTGAAACGTTGACTAAACAGGGGAGATATTTTTCACGTGAAGTAGTTCATTGATTTGGGAACGTTTGTTTTATATCTGGAGAGAAATATCTTAACAAAATTGATTAAACGTTGGAATTTGTGATTGATCAAAAAATCTGGAAGATTTTGTCGTAATTGACAAAAAAGTTTTATAAAAAATTTTGATCATTAAAAAGGACACTTTATAGATACTGACCCTTTTACAGCTCTGCATGTCAAAATTTTAATCAGAGACCCCAAAAATTTTGTTAAGAAGTTCGGGTTTGAGATTTTTGACAAATTGAGAGTCATTTTGATCGGTCGATATAATGAAGTTTTTTTGT
>NW_027623854.1:0-9197 GCF_034508935.2 Berghia stephanieae | reverse complement strand
TTAAAAAATTTACCCCCTTAAAGGGGTTTTTCCTTTTGGGGGCCCAAGCAAAATCATCCCCAAAATTTTTTCTTACTTTTTCCCAAACTTTTTTAAATTCTTAAATTAAATTTTTCCTTTTTTCTTTTTCCTTATCCTAAAACTTTAAAAAAACCCTCAAATTTTCCTTTTTCCCGGGGGAAACCTTCCTTTTTTTTTTTTTTTTTATAACTTTTTTTTTTTCTTCTCTTTTTTTCCCCCTTTCCTCCCCCTTTTCCCTTTTCCCCCCTCCTCCTCCTCCCCCTTTTCCTTTTTCCTTCTTCTTTTTCCCCTTTCCCCCTTCCCCCCTTCCTTCTTCTTTTTCTTCTTCTTTCTTCTTTTTTCTTTTCTTCTCCTTTTTCCCTTCCTCCTCCTCCCCCCTTTCCCTCCCCCTCCTCCCCTCCTCCTCATTTTTCTTCTTTTTCCTTCCTTTCTTCTTCTTTTTTCTTTCTTCTTCTTTTTCTTCTTTTCTTCTTTTCTTTTTCTTCTTTTCCTTCTTCTTTTTCTTTCTTCTTCTTCTCCCTTCTTTTTCTTTCCTTTTTCTTTTCCTTTTCTTTTCCTTTTCTTCTTCTTTTCTTCTTTTTTTCTTTTCTTTTCTTTTCCCCCCCTTTTTTTCTTTTCCCCCCCTTTCTTTTCTTTTTTTCTTTTTCTTCTTCTTTTCTTTTCTTCTTTTTTCCTTTTCTTCTTCTTTTCTTTTTTCTTTTTCTTTTCCCTTTTTTTTCCCTTTTTCTTCTTCTTTTTTTTCTTTTTCTTCTTTTTTTCTTTTCTTTTTCTTCTTCCTTTTCTTCCTTCTTCTTTTTCTTTTTCCCTTTTCTTTCTTTTTTTTTTTTTTTTCCCCCTTTTCTTCTTCTTCTTTTTTCCCTTTTTCTTTTTTTCTTCTTTCTTTTCTTCTTCTTTTTTTCTTTTTCCTTCTTTTCTTCTTCTTTTTCTTTTTCTTCTTTTTTCTTTTTCTTTTCTTCTTTTTTTCTTTTCTTCTTTTTTTCTTCTTCCTTCTTCTTCCTTTTTCTTTTTTTTTTCCCTTCTTCCTGGCACCACATCCCTATTTTGAAATGGATTACTGCGTTTAAAAAAACAATTAAACTGAGAAATATGTATATACCGCCTCTTACTTCTTTGAGTAAGTCTTTTCTTTAATTTTTGTCTTTTGTATTTACAAATATAGGGAATGAGATTAGCGGAAGAGTAGCGCCCTTGATTGGACGTCACCCATAGTCTGTGACGTCACCGGCGGAAAAAGTTATTAGAGAGAAAAAGGTTTCCCGCGAGGGGGGAGGGGACGCATGCCCCAAAACCCAAAAAATGACGTTCTCTCTTTTAAAAAATTTTTCCCGCCGGTAAAGTCAAAAGGACTATGGGTTTCCGCCCAAATCAAGGGCGCTACTCTTCCGCAAACCCTCCCCCCTTTATAGTTGTTTTTAAGTCTTTTTTTTTTTTTCTGGTTTTGGCAGGGCCCCACTGAACAGTACCGGGGTAAAAACGTTAAAAAGATCCCGCCATCATAAAAAAATGTCTTTGTTAGGGGAGCACTGTGAGTTTGCCGTCCCCTAGGCTTTCCCCATAAAGGAATAAAATAATCCACAAAAAAAGAGGGGTCTGATTTTCAAACGGGAAATCCCCCAATGTTGTACAGTGAGTACCGTTTGCTAGGCTTTCCATAAAGGAATATAGAAAAAATTAAATCAAACTAGATGTTGATGTAAAAAGGTATCCCCATGTTGTCCCCAGTAAAGTTTCCTTTTGGCCTAGGCTTTCCACAAAGGAAATATAGTTAATTCATAAAAAAAAGTTGTCTGATGTCAACGGGAAATCCCCCAGGGGATGTCCCCAGTGAGATCCCCTTGCCTAGGCTTCCAAAAGGGAAATTTAAAAGTTAATTCATAAAAAACAAGAGTCGGGGATGTAAAAACAGGAATCACCCGATGTTCAAAGTGAGAAAATTTTAATGGGGGGGTGGGGGGGGGGGGGGGGGGAAAAAAACTTCCCCCAAAAAAAAATTTCAATCAAAAAATTTCCCCTGAAGCGGGGCCCCCGAACCGGGTTTCCCTTTTTGAGTTCACTGAAATTCTTAAACCCGGGCCCAAACCTCCCGGTCAAAAAATTTAGGGAAAAAATTTTACTACAATCCCCTTTTTCCCCCCCCCCCCCTTTTGACAACCCTACCCCCAGGGCAGACAAAAAACCCTTTTCCCCCTCCCCCTCCCAAACCCCATCCAAATCACCCCATTTGGAAACATCCCGACCCCCACCCCCGGAAACCCCATCACCATCACAAGGGGGAAAGACAAGGGTTATAAATCTCCCCCTTTATCCGTGCGTTAAACCTCGTTCCTTTCGGGGTTCCGTTCGGGGAATAAAAATTAGGGGGTTTGCCAAATTAAAAATTGAATGTAAGTTTCAATTTTTTTTAACAAAAAAACAGTAAGGGTGGACGTTTGGGGTTTTCCCCTTTTTATCAAAAAGCAATTTAAAACCCCCCTTTTCGTTTAAATCAAACCGTTAAAAAAAACCCCAGACGGAAAAACAAACCAAACCCCATTTTTTGCTTCGGGAAATTAAACAGAAATTATAAATTTGATTTTACGAGAAGCGGTAAGACATGAAATGAGATTAAAAAAAAAAGTCAGGATAGAGAAGGATGGAAACTGTTTGTCTGTGGCCTATACCCTGACCCAGGTGGGAAAAAGGCAATGATGATATAATAGAGAAGGATGGAAAACTGTTTGTCTGTGGCCTTACCATGACCAAGGTGAAAAAGGCAATGATGATGATGATAGAGGAAAAATGGAAAACTGTTTGTCTGTGGCCTATACCCTGACCAAAGGTGAAAAGGCAATGATGATATGATAGAGAAAGATGGAAACTGTTTGTCTGGGGGCCTATTACCTGACCCAGGGTGATAAAGGCAATGTGATATGATAGAGAAGGATGGAAACTGTTTGTCTGTGGCCTATACCTTGACCCAGGGTGAAAAAGGCAATGATGAGATTTTGATGATGAGGAGGAGGATGATGATGATGAGGATGAATGAAACACTACAGTGAATGAGGCGATGTGTGAAATGGATTCGAGAAGCAACATTTCTATTTAACTTGAGTCACGAAAGGATGTTTAGAGGAAATGCGTTGACTGGACATTAGATTTGGATGATTCCACGATGACATTCATACGATTCTCATTCTCACACGTCCCCTCCCTATCAGTATCCCTCCCTCTTCCCCTCTTTTTCCTCTTCATCCTCATCAAACTCATCTTTCTTTCCCCTTCTTCTTTTCATCTCTTCTTTTTCTCTCTTCTTCTTCCTCTTCATCCTCTTCTTCTTTTTCCCTTCTTCTTCCTCTTCATCCTCTTCTTCATCTTCCTCTTCTTTCCTCTTCATCCTCTTCTTCTTCTTCCTCTTCTTCTTCCTCTTCATCCTCTTTTCTTCTTCCTTTCTTCTTCCTCTTCATCTCTTCTTCTTCTTCCTCTTTTTTCCCCTTCTTCTTCCTCTCTTCCTCTTCATCCTCTTCTTCTTCTTCCTCTTTTCCTCTTCATCCCCTTTTTTCTTTTCCTTTCTTTTTTCCTCTTCATCCTCTTCTTCTTCTTCCTTTCTTCTTCTCTTCATCTCTTCTTCTTCTTCTTTTTCTTCTTCCTCTTCATCCTCTTCTTCTTCTTTCCTCTTCTTCTTCCTCTTATCCTTCTTTTCTTCTTCCTCTTCTTTTCCTTTCATCCTCTTCTTCTTCTTCCTCTTCTTCTTCCTCTTCATCCTCTTCATCCTCTTCTTCTTCTTCCTCTTCTTCCTCTTCTTCCTCTTCATCCTCTTCTTCTTCTTCCTCTTCTTCCTCTTCATCCTCTTCCTCTTCTTCCTCTTCCTCTTCTACTTCTACTGTATTTGTCTTTTTTTCTTCTTCTTCTTTTCTTCTTTTTTTCTTCTTCTTCTTCTTCTTTTTCTTCCTCCTCCTCCTCCTCCCTCCTCCCCCTCCTCCCCCTCCTCATTTTTTCTTCTTCTTCTTCTTCTTTCTTCTTCTTCTTCTTTTTCTTCTTCTTTTCTTTTCTTCTTCTTCTTCTTCTTCTCCCCCTTTCCTCCTCCTCCTCCTACTACTACTACTATACTACTACTAACTACTACTACTTACTACTATTCTTCTACTATACTACTACTACTACTACTACTACTCTACTACTATACTTATACTACTACTACTACTATACTACTTTCTTCTTCTACTATTTACAAACTACTACTACTACTACTATACTACTACTTATTACTTACTACTACTATTTATACTACTTATTACTACTACTACTATATACTACTACTACTATACTACTACTATACTACTAGTATACTACTATTACTACTACCACTACTACTTCTTCTTTTCTCCTACTACTATCTACTACTACTACTACTACTACTTCTAAAATAGTACTACTATACTACTACTATTTCTAACTACTACTACTACTACTACTACTATTTACTATATACTACTACTTCTTCTTCTCCTACTACTACTACTACTACTGCTACTTATCCTCCTCCTCTCCTCCTCCTCCTTCTTCTATTACACCGCTGGTAAAATGACTACCTTTAATGGTGATGTTTCATTCATCTTGTTTGTTGATAAAGGAGAAACCCGAAACGTCCATTTAATATGTTTTCTTAATTAAATAAAAGCTAACATTCAATTTCACATTGTTATTTATACTTTTAATGGTGAGACAGTATATCTGATTGTCTTTATGTATGATTTTTGTATGTTGAGTTTGGGGTAGGTAGGTTGTGGTAGTTGTGAGTTGTATGTGGTTGGGGGAGTATGTGGTAGTATGTATGTTGTATTTTTTAGTTGTATGTAGTATGTTTTTTATGTTGTAGTAGTAGGTATGTTGATGTTTTAGATGTTGTTGTTATGTTGATTTAGTATGTTTTGAGTTGTTGGTATGTGGGGGGATGTATGTAAGTTGTAGTATGTTTGTAGTAGATGTATGTTGTATTTATGTTTGTAGTATTATTAGTATGTATGTATGATGAGATTATGTTTTATGTTTGTTTGTATGTATGTAAGTAGTTGTTGTATGGTAGTATGAATGATGTTTGTATGTATGTATGTTGTTGAGTTGTAGGGTTTTTTGTAGATGTTTTTATTTTATGAGTATGTATGTATTTTTTGATTTGTTGTATTATGTTGATGTATTTGTTGTTTTGTTGTATGTTTGTATGTATGTTTGTTGATTAGTTGTTGTTGTTTATGTATTTTTGTATGATTTTGTATGTATTTTGTATGTATGTATGTAGTTGTATGTATGTATGATGTATGTATGATTTTTTGTATGTAGTATTATTTTGTTGTATGTATGTATGTATGTATGTATGTATTGTTGTATGTATGTATGTATGTATGTATGTTGTATTAGTATTTTATGTTGTATGATGTATGTCATCTCATCACATCATCATCATCATCATCATCCATCATCATCATCATCATCTATTCATCATCTCATCTTCATTCATCATATATCTCTCATCATCATCATCATTTTCATCTCATCTCATCATCTTCATCATCATATTTCATCATCATCATCATCATCATATCATCATCATTCTTTCATCATAAATCATCATCTTTATCTTATCTTCATCATCATCATCATACCTCATCATCATCATCATCATCATCATCATCATCATCATCATCATCACCCTCATCATCATCATCATCATCATCATCATCTTCCATCATCATTATCTTCATCATATCATCATCATCATCATCATCATCATCATATCATCAATCATCATCATCATCACCCATCATCATCATCATATCATCATCATCATCATCTTTTTCATCATCATCATCATCATCATCATTATCTTATCATCATCATCTCATCATCTTTCATCATCTCATCATCTTTATCACCCATATCATCATCATCATCATTATCTTCATCATCATCATCATCATCTATCATCATCTCATCATCATCTTCATCTTTCATCATCATCATCATCATCATTCTTATCTTCATCATCTCACCCCCCCAAATCATCATTCATCATCATCATCATAAATCATCTTCTCATCATCATCATCACCCTATCATCATCATCATCCTTATCTCATCATAAATCATATCATCATTCATCTCATCATCATCATCATCATCATTCATCATCATTTCGGCAGGGACAACGCTGTGAAATGTCAGGTATTCATTTTACACCTGAGTGCGGTGAGAGAGTGTGAGTAAAAAATTTTTTTCCCAAGGACTCAACTTTGCGCCTTTGGGACTCAAAACCCCGGGGCCTTCCAACGTCAAACCGACATTTAACCGGAGATCAAATCATGTGTTTCAATTTTTAAAAAGAACAAAAAAAAAAAAAAAAAAAAAAAAAAAAAAAAAAAAAAAAAAAAAAAAAAGAAAAGAAAGAAAAAAACAACAAAAACAAAAAACAAAAAAAAAACAAACAAAAAACAAGAAAAGAAAGAAAGAAAAAAAAAACAACAACCAAACAAAACAACAAAACAAACCATTATTTTTTGGTTCAAAAAGGTGGAAACCACCGGATAACACGAATCGTTATGTCGACTGGTGTGATAGGAATACACCCCAAACACGTGACGCAGACTCTCCATGACAGCAATGGTAGTAAATCAGGCCTACAATTGCCTCGGTGGTCAGACCTGTGTATGTGTATGAGTATTAGGCGATAACCGCTTTTGTCTTTGAATATTCGTTTCCAAATATTAAGTATTTTCGATAAAAAAAAAAAAAAATTATATTTGCCCCCAAAATCTCCCCTTTTTCTCTCTCTCTTCTCTCTTTTTCCTCTCTCTCCCTTTTTTTCTCTCTTCTTCTTTCTTTTCTCTCCCCCTTTTTCTCTCTCTTCTTTCTCTCTTTTTTCCTTTCCCCTTTTCCCTCCTTCTTTTCTCTTTCTTCTCTCTCTTTTCTCTCATCTTTCTTCTCTCTCTTTCCCCTTCTCTTTTCTCTCTCTCTTTTCTTCTCTCTCTTTTATTCCTCCTCTCTTTTTTCTCTTTCTTCTTCTCTTCTTTCTCTCTCTGTTTTCTTCTTCTCTTTTCTCTCTTCTTTTCTCTTCTCTTCTCTCTTTCTTTCTTCTCTCTCCACACACAAACGCCAACAACATGCACACAAACATCACCTCTTAAAACACACACACAACTCTTCGCGCGTCTCTCTCTCTCTATTTCATTATCTATTATCTTTATTATTATTTATTATCTTTATCTATCTTCTATCTATTATCTATCTATCTATCTCATCTCTTTTGTTCTCTCCTCTTTCTCTCTCTCTTCTCCTTTCTTTGCTCTCACCCCTCTCCCCTCTCTCACAGACCAAACTCTTTCTCTCTGTGTGTGTTTTCTGTCAACACACACACACAATCTTTCTCTTCTCTCTCTCTCTCTCTGTTCTCTGTCACAACACACACACCACACACTTCTTCTCTCTTCCCTCTTACCCACATTTCAACACATAACACAGAGCACCCACACACACGCACACACAGAAACCCACAGAAATCACGACAACAATAGAACATAACAGAAACACCCCAAACACGACACAGGGACACACACAGAACACCCACAGCAGACACCCTTGCACGCAACGACAAACGACACAGACCACAGACAACATAACACAGCCCACACACATACGCAACAGCACACCACAGAACAAAACACAGACAACACACATACACCAGACACCACGACACATACCCCAACAGACACACCCATCACAACACCCAACCACAACCACAGAAGACACAATTTTCTAGTTTTTACGAGGAAATCGAAGCATCTGAACCCCGACCCAGCTTTGGGGAAACCCCAACGATTATATGATGTGAGTTGTGAGGGTGAATCAAAGACTCCACGAAAAGAAAGGTTTAAAAAGGGAAAGAGTTAGGGGAAAAGTAGCGTCCCTTTATTGGACGTGCCGGGGAAAAAAATTTTTAGAGAGAGAATCATGTTGGGTGTGGCTGCGGTTTCTCCCAGTTTTCTTTTATCTATTTACAAGTTATTTATTGACAGATTGACAAACCCAAATTCCCCCGGGCCCTTTTTCGAAAAGGAAATACTCTCAAACCAAATTAAATTTTTCCATGACAAAAAAGTGACCCTTTGTCTCAAATAAGATATTCAAAATTGAATTTATAGCCAGAAATATGATTGTGTTGAGTTTGTAAGTTTTTTTGAGGAGATGGGGTATCATATTATAGGGTGCCAAAAGCCCAAAAAATTTAAATCTTTACAGTTTAAATTTAATTCGGGTTTTTAAAAAAATTGGTGTTTCCCACATAATACCCTTTTTTTTTGGGGCGATGGGTCACAAATGGTAAACCCCGGCGGGGCCCCTGGCGATGGTGGTGACGAAGAAGGAAATACGGTCTTGTTCCTCCATAGAAAACGCCCCCTTTTGATTGGAAAATTCTCATTTTCTTTGGTTTATTTCGAATCTGTCCCCAAAAAGATTGCCCAAGATTGTTCAATCATTTTTTTTTCTATTGGACATGCTTTGTTCTTTTTTTTTTTTAAGGCCCAAAAATTTCATCACAAAAAAAACCCTTTACATAATTTGGTATAAATCCCTCATTTAAAAAACCTTTTTCACCAAAATTTTTTCTAAAATTCCTCACAAAACCTTTTTACCAAATTTTTCCCTTAAAAATTTCCAATAAAAACCATTTTTCACCCAAATTTTGGCCCTAAACTCAAAAATAAAACCTTTTTTTACAATTTGGCCCAAAAACTTCACTATAAAAACCCCTTTTAAAAACCCGTTTGGCCTGAAAATTTTTATCATATTTTGAAATGTTGTGAAATTTTTTTTTTCAGGATATGTAATATGCAGATATTCATGGCGGTGGGTTGTGATTTTTAAAAAAAGCATAACATATTCTGATTTGAGCTTCAAAAAAAGAATACTTTTAAGGGGTTTACCAGTCTCAATCGCTCTATAATCCCAGTCAGGAAAGGCATTGAATGGGTTTGCAACCGGCAACGCCCGTGGGGGGAGGTATTTTTAGGATGTCTGGAGGAAGAATGGGGGGGAGGAGGTTGAACGGGGTTTAAGGAGGTGTGAAGATTTTGGATGAAAAACTTAGGGTTCTGCTTAAAATATACTTCTTTCCCAATTTTTTCCCCCACCCTCTCCACTCACCC
>NW_027623853.1:0-9183 GCF_034508935.2 Berghia stephanieae | reverse complement strand
ATGACACCCCAGGCGCGGCCCCCGTTCGGCCGCCCCCCCGGCGCGGTTTGTACCCGTTCAGCAAGGGAGCTAACCGCCCTTAGGACCGATCCCCCACGTAATGCCTTTTCCCCGCGGAAATTTCCCATTTGGGGCCTTAAAAGTACTCTCCGTTCAATATTTGCTACTCCCACCAAGATCTTCACCGCGGCGGCTCCGAACGGGATCGCTCCCGGACTTTCACGCCACCGCGGCGCACCTCCTACTCGCCCCGGCCTGCCCGGGGAGGGGAGTCGCACCCCTCCCGTGGCGGGGCGGCCCGGTGTGGGTCCGACGCTCAGCGCCATCCATTTTCAGGGCGGGTCGGTTCGGCAGGTGAGTTGTTACACACTCCTTGGCGGATTCCGACTTCCGTGGCCACCGCCTGCTGTCAGTACCGACCCACACCTTTTAGCTTTCCGTGAGCGTCCTGCGTTGGGCACCACAACCGGGCGTTCGGTTCATCCCGCAGCGCCAGTTCTGCTTACCAAAAATGGCCACTCGGCACCCGTGATTCTAGGCCAGGCCCGTGCGAGGCGGGTTGGCGCCTCACCCGTTGAAAGTTTGAGAGTAGGACGAGGGCGTTTCGCCCCCGATGCTCCAACCATTCGCTTTACCGAGTGAAAATCGTTCCGTCGGCACCGGCTATCCTGAGGGAAACTTCGGAGGGAACCAGCTACTAGATGGTTCGATTGGTCTTTCGCCCTACGCCCAAGTCGGGCGGTCGATTTGCACGTCAGAGTCGCTTCGAGCCTCCACCAGAGTTTCCCCGGCTTCGCTCTGCTCAGGCGTAGATCACCATCTATCGGGTCCCGACGCCTGCACTCATGCTCCGACAGGGCCGTCAACGCGGCGACCGCCGGGCCGGCGGTGCGCTCCGGGGACTCGGTGAGTCGCCCGAGAGATCCCGCCCTCGGCCCGCGAGGGCCTCTCGCTTTCACTTCGCCGTGGGGTTTAGTGGAAACCCTGCGGCTCGCACAGGCGTCGGACTCCTTGGTCCGTGTTTCAAGACGGGTCGGGCAGGGTACCGGAATAACGCTGCGCACCTTTCGACGGACCGGAGCCGCCCGCCGGGAGGCCGAAACCCCGGGGCGAACCGCCGCGTTTGTCCGCGGTCGACCACGGCACCCGAATTACGACCGCTCTCGTGCAACTCGCGCCCACGATCCGCAGGCCGACGACCCGCGTAGGGCGCGCGGACGAGAGGCCCGGTGCCGGTGGCGCGGAGACCGCCGTGGTGGGGCACGCGCCGATCCCCGAACTCGGAAGGCGTCCCGTCTCCGGGGCGCCTCCGCGGGGGGCACGGGCGACCAGCCGCCACGGCGGGACACGTCGCTGGCTCAGCCAGTTTACCCTTGGCGGTTTCACGCGCTTTGCACCTCTCTTCAGAGTTTTTTCAATTTCCTCCAGTATGTTCGCTATCGGACTCGCGCAGGTACTTAGCCTAGGTGGAGTTTCCCACCCGCTTCGGGTGCACTGCCAAGCAACCCGACTCGGGGTGGGAGGTCGGCGGAAGGGAGCGCCCCCGGCAAGGGCCTGGCACCGCTTGGGCAAGCACGCTGAGAAGACTCGCGCGCGGTCCGATCCGCTCGACACCGACCGAACGTACAGCTCCCGCGGGCACGGGCCCAGGGGGTTTCAGCGCTGGGCTCTTCCGCTTCACTCGCCGTTACTGGGGAGTCCGTTGGTTCTTTCTCCGCTTATGAAATGCTTTAGTTCGGCGGGTACCCTCGTCCGATATGAGGTCGGAGATCGCCCCATCCGTCGGGTTCGCCGCGGTCGTTATACTTACTTCCCGATACCCCACGAAGCCTCGCTGGTGTACATCGAGCAGGCCGAGGATTGAGGAAGAAGCAGCCGATCGCGTGCGTGCTTCCCCGTCTTCGGTGCGCGTCTTATTCGTCGTCCCCGCCCATACCAGAGGCGGGTGGGGACGACGTCTCCGTGGTCAGACGGGAGCCCTCGATCTACGGCGCCAGTCGGGCGAGACCCGACCGGTACGGCACGTCGCGCCGTCAGTCCCCCGAGAAGACCGGTTGCGGCGACGTCGTAGGGCGACCCTCATACGGAGTGGCCGGTTGACTTACGCCACGGCCGCAATTTGCGTTCAAGAGTCGATGTTCAATGAGGCAGCTGCAGTTCACACGACTCAATACGGCTGGCCGCACTCTTCATCGACGGCGAGCCGAGTGATCCACCGCAAAGGTTGTATTTATTTTCTCTCGCTTAAGGGCCAAACGACGACAAAGGGTGGGGGGGGCAAGCGTTGCGCGCGCGGTTACTCGCGGCGCAACGCCGCCGCCGTTTATCGGCTGGACGCTCCCGGCAGGGAGCAGCCCGGCCTCACGGACAGTGTTTTTTAAACCTTCACCGTGCGGGGGGCTGGGGGCAAAACGAAATCGGACGTGATCCTACGAAGGTTCACCTACGGTAACCTTGTTACGACTTTTACCCTCTCGGGGAGCGCAGTTCGGGCGACATCGCGACGACTGCGATTTCAGGAGCCGAAGCTCGTCTCGCCGGCCACTCGGGGCCTGGCTGCGCCGTCCACCGAAGGTAGCGAGGGCGGTGTGTACAAAGGGAGGGACGTAGTCGGCAGGGATGCTGACCCGTGACTACGTGGCATTCCGAGTTCACGGCCCAACTCGCAGGAAGACCGACCCGGAATGAAGACTCTACGTCACGGTCTACACCGGCGGCTGGCGCACACTGTAGCACACGTGCAGCCCAGGACGTCTAAGGCATCACAGACTGTTATGGCTCCATCTCGTACGCACTGTCGAGGTCAATCCTGCGAGGACGCGGCCTGCGCGACGGCGGTCCGGGGCACGCTCTCCTGAGTGGGAAGACCGACGCCGACCGAGAGCCGAACGCCGACCAACCGTGAGACGGACCCTCTTGACCGCGTTTGTTATCCGCCAGGGCAGAGTCTCGCCGTTATCGGAATGAACCAGCGGATCGCTCCACGGGCTAGCAACGGCCATGCACACCACCGATCATGAAGAGCTCAGTCTGTCAATCACGCGGTGTCCGGACCTGGTAAGCTTCCCGTGTTGAGTCAAATTGAGCCGCAGGCTCCATCTGGTGGTGCCCTTCCGTCAATTCCTTTAAGTTTCAGCCTTGCGACCGTACTCCCCGGAGCCCAGGCACTCTGATTTCTCCGGGGCCTCGCGAGGCTTCCCCACAGGGGACGTCCCCGGTAACGGTCGGCATGGTTTACTGTCGGAACTACGCGGTACCCGATCGCGTTCGTTCCTCCGACTTTCGTTCATGATCAACGAAGGCGCTCTTGGCCGGTGCCTTCGCTCTTGTTGTCCACCGCGATCGTCGGATTCCACCCTCGCGGTAGTACGCGCCCCGGCCGTCTCTATAGACTCGCCACGCCCCACGGAGACGGTCCCGTGGTACATTGCGGGGCGGTGGCGTCATCACATCGTTCGAGCAAAGCTGTGCGAGACGACCTGCTTGAGACTCCAATTGATTCAGGGAGAACCGCGTACTTAGTGTCGGCAGATACGCAGTACAAGCGACACGGTTAAGACGGAAAGAGACTAAACCGGCCAGCGACGGGCAAGCGATGCCGGCGAGATCCGTCGCGAGGGTCCGGTTGGGGACGGAAGGCACGCTTGCTCACCCAAACACGACGGTGCTAATCGCGGGGCAAGTCACGCGGTTGTCGCTGCGTCACCTCAGAGTCCAACTACGAGCGTTTTAAAGCAGCAACTACAAAATACGCATCGGAGCTGGATTACGCGGCTGCTGGCACCAGGTTGCCTCCGATAGGTCATCAACGGCACGTGTTGGTCTACGTCAACCGACCGCTAGGCGCATGCGAGCCAGCCCGACATTTATCTTCATACCTCACGTGCTGGGAGTGGGTAAGTTGCGCGCTGTGCACCCTTAAGCGTGGTAGCGTTCGCAGGTCCCCCTGGGATCGAACCTGACTCCGTCCCGTAGCAAACGGGGGGTCTTGCCGGGCCGTCTAAATTTGATGGGACGGCGAGAAACGGGCACCCCGCAAACACGGTCGTACATCCCCAGGTTCCCCTCACCTGGGGGGGGGTTTAAACCACCGCCGCCGGTAAGACCCTAATAAATGGTCCCCCGCGGGGGAAACCCCCTTAGGAGGGGATCGTTAAACGTATTATTTGGGGATTTAAGGGTGGAAAACAGCCCCCCCCGTGTATTATCGCGATATACTGAGATTTGCGGTTTCCCCTTTGTTAGGGTGGGCATAGGGTGATGGTTAACCTAAGACAAGATAAGATACAGGCAGGTCAACCGGTAGGATCCATTTAAAACCCGGCGGGAGGCCCCGGGGAAAGGGGCAGGGCCCCGAGACCGAACCCCAGACGGAGAACCCCCAGCGCTCGATTTCGCGCGGTTTGCTAGACAAACTTTCACCCCTTGGCCCTTTCCGCTGCTGGGTCGGACGTGACCCCCCGGAACGGCGCTAAGACCTGGTTCCCCCAAGGAGTCCCGGGCCGACCCCGGCCCTTGACCCCCCGTCGTCCGGCGCTGGTCCCTGGGTGTAAAGGCACCGGCCCTTTGGTCCCCCTTGCCAAAATTTTTTTTCCCCCCCGAGACCGCCCCCCCTTAAGTCCCCCGGTAGGTAGCTTTTCCCGGGAAATCTAAAAAAAAAAATTTTTTGTAAACCCCGATTGACCCGGCAGTTGGCCCCGGCCCCCCTCAAACGGATTCCCCATCGCCCCTTGGAAGAAAGGGGAACGTTTTTAAACCCCCAAACTCCCAGCGAGTACGGCCCCAAAGGGGAAAGGGCCCCCGAAGTTCAAAACCGGTCGGCAATGGGGAGGCCCCAGGTGCGTAAGGTGGTGGGTTTTTATTTCATTAAAATTTGTCCGTAGAGGAAATGCGCTCGAAAATTTTTTCCCCGGTCGAGGGTTTTGCGGGAGCGCCCGGCGTAGGCCCTTTCGCCCCGTAGCAGAGCTTTTTACCCCCAGGGAGCCCGGCGGTAAAGCCCGAACGAGGGGGAAAAATGTATGAATAAAGCTCCAAACCGGGGGATTGCCCCCCGGCGGGTTGGGCCCGGCCCCGGGGGCCCAACTGATCGAGCCCGGGTCGTCGTCGGATCTAGCAAGTAGCGGGAACGGAAAACACTCCCCCCAAGCAGTAACCCCCTAAGGGAAAGGGGCCCCGAATTTCAAAACGGCGGAAGGGGGAGGCCCCGGGTGCGATAGGGGGGGGGGGGAAAAAAAAAGCGCTGACAAATTTTTTTTTCCCTCGGCTGGGGGCTTCCCGGGGAGGTCCGGCGTAGGTTTTGGGCCGTAGCGAGGCTTTTCCCCCGGGGCCGTGCGGTAAAGCCCGAATCGCGAGGGATAAAATCGTTAAAAAGCCCCCAAAAGGGGGATTTGCCCCGGCAGGGTTGGGGGCCCCGGGGCCAACTCGAAGTTCGAGCGGGAAAACCTATCACCCCGTATTTCGTTTACCAAAACGGGAGAGAATGCGGTGCCTTCACGAGTCTCAAACAGCGCCGCCGGGAACCGTCTCAAAGCGCTTTACACGCTCCTACACCAAAGAAAAATTAACGTCCCCAAGGGGACCGCGGGGGGAAAACATTGGCCGGTTTTTTTACATTGTTCGGGGAGGAAACGGAAAAAACTTTTTTCCCCGGCCAACTTTGCCCGGGGCAAGGCTCGGCCAAAGGGCGTTTTAAAACCCGCGTTAAGCCACAAGCAAACTTAGCTCAAAGGGACCGCCCGGGGCGGCCACTTCAGGGCCAGGTATTCGACTCTGATTACGGGAAGAAGGCGAGTAAAAAACCCCCGAGTTAACTTTTGGCGAGCCAGGCAATCGTGCTGGTTTAAAACGCTCTAACCAAAAAACCTCTGGGCAAAAGCCCGGCGGAGAAAACCTACCCGCCGGTATTTTTTAAAACTCTAACGGGAGGTCGGTAAAGCCCTTTCTATCGAGACTAACTATGGCCCAAAAACTGCCGCCTTCCCAAACCTTTTCGCCAACAGCAAACTTGCGGAGATCGGAAAACAAACCAAAAAAAAAGAAAAATTATACCCAATTTTTTCCTTTTTTAATCTGATTAGGGGAGTTTTGCATAAAAAACTTTTATCGGGTACTCAACCTAGCGCCGACCGGAATCGTGTCAAAGCGCTTTACAAACGCTCTACACCCAAAACAGCAACATTTAGCGTGCAGGGGGACACGACAGGAGGAGAAAACACTATCACGGCCAGGATTTTTTACATCTGATTAGGGGGAGAGAATGCGAGTAAAGAACCTTTCTTGGGATACTAATATGCCCCCGCCCCCGGAAATCGGCCCAAAGCGCTTTACAACGCGTCTAAGCAACAGAAACTACTTGCAGAGGGGACACGACAGGACGGAGAAAACAAACTACCAGGGCCCCGTATTCGTTTTACCTGATTCGGGGAAGAAGCGAGTAAAGACCTTTCTTCGAGAAATCAACATGCCCGAGCCAGGCAATCGTGTCAAGGCCCCTTTAAAAAAAGCGTCTACACCCCAACAGCAACACTCTAACGTGCAGAGCGGGACACGACGGACGGAAAAACATACCCCGGGCCCAGGTATTCTTTTTAAACTCTGTTACGGGGGAGAATGCGATAAAAAACCTTTTTTTCGAGTCCCAAACTATGCGCACCCGGCAATCGGTCAAAGCGCTTTCAACCGTCTACAGCCAACAGAAACCCTTAGGTGCAGAGCGGACACGACAGGACGGAGAAAAAACTACCAGGGCCAGGATTCTTTTTTACATCTGATTACGGGGAGAAAAAGGGAGTAAAAAACCTTTCTTCGGTACTAAATATGGCCCCGACCAGGCAATCGTGCCCAAAGCGCTTTAAAACGCGTCTACCCAACGAACACTTAGCGTGCGAGCGGGCACGACAGGCGGGGGGAAAACACTACCCCGGGCCAGGTATTCTTTTTACATCTGATTACGGGGGGGAGAATGCGAGTAAGAACCTTTCTATCGAGTACTCAATATGCGCCGACCGGGGCAAGTGTCAAAGCGTTTTACAACGCCCCTCAGCAACAGCAACACTCTAACGTGGAGCGGGCACACGAACAGAACGGAGAAAACCCTACTCTAGTTTTCCCTTCTGATTCGGTGAAAGCTGACAAAAATTTGAGAGTCCGTACGACAAAATTTTTAAAAGGGTTTGGCGATTCCGCTTCGCAAAGCCTTTAAGGGAAGAAAAAAAAAAAAAAAATCCCCCAAATATAAAAAAAAAAAAAAAATTTTAATTAAAAAAGAAAAGTTGGCGAATTCTCCCTTTCGAAAAAGGGCGAGAAAGGAATCGAAAAAAAAAAAAAAAAAAAAAAAGAGAGAGAGGGGGGCGGGGGAGAGAGAGAGAGGAGAAAAAAAGGAGAGAGAGAGGGAAGGGGAGGAGAGAGAGAGAGAGGGAGAAAATGCGCGCAATGTCAACAGTAGCGAAACGCACAAGCTACAAAAATGCAGTTGGCGAATTGCCTTCGCAGGGTAAATTAATGAGGTGCCCCAAAATTTTAAAAAAAAAAAAAATAAATTAAGCGCAAAACGAAAACTAGCGCAGGACCAAATTTTTTTAAAAATATTTGGCGACCCCCGCTTCGCAGAAGCCTTTAAAGGGGACGCAAAAAAAAAAAAAAAATTAAAAAAAAAAAAAAGGAAATAAAAAAAAAAAAAAATACAGTTGGCGAACCCCGTTTGAGAACCTTTTAAAGGGGACAAAATAAAATGCAGTTGGCGAATTTTCCGCTTCCAAAGCCTGTTAAAGGAAAAAAAAAAAAAGCATTGGCGAATTCCGCTTCCAAAGCTATTAAGGGCTAATAAAATGCGTTGGCGAATTCCCGCTTCGCAAAAAGCCTGGTTTTAAGGGGAAAAAATAAAATGCATTGGCAAATTTCCGTTTCCAAAAGCCATTAAGGACAAATTAAATGCAGTTGGCAAATTTCCCGTTCGCAAAAGCCTATTAAGGGCTAAATAAATGCATTTGGCGAATTCGCTTTCAAAGTTTTTAAAAGGGGCAATGGCGAATCCCGTTTTCCAAAAGTTTTTAAAGGGGATAAATAAAATGCATTGGCGATTCCCTTCGCAGGCCTATTAAGGGACTGACGGGGAAGGAAAAAAAACAAAATTGAAAAAAAAAAAAAAAAAAAAAAAAAAAAATGCATTGGCAAATTTACTCGCGACGCAAAGAGGGAAAAACTAAAGGCCTTTGGCGGATTAGTCCCTTGGAGGATTAGTGCCTCTGGACGGACTAGTCCCTCGGGAGGTTGTGCCCTGGAGGATTAGTGCCTCTGGAAGGTGGAGAGAAAAAAAATTCTCCAAGTTCTGGGGAGAAGAACTTTGAAGAAGAAAAAAGTAAAGAAAAGAAAATGTATTTATACGTTTAGACACTCTCGCACCCCCGCGCCGCGCGCCGCACCGCCAGCATGCCGACCCGAGCGAGCAAGGATCAAAAGGCTGGCCGATCGGGGGGGGGCCGTGCCCGGCCGGGTGGGAAAAGGGGGCCGAGACAAACCCTGCTGGGGGGGAAAATCTCAGCGTCCGGGGGTTTGTCTCAACGGATCGCCTCCAGGACGCTCTAAAAGCTTTTCAACACCCCCAGGAAAACTTTGGGCCGCACGCGATTTCTTTCCCCTAACGGACGTGGTGATACCGCCCCGCCACGGCACCCCGATCTACGCGCGTGACAGCGGGCCCGGGCAGGCACTAGCCCCACGAACCCGGGGGTTTCCCGGGTTAATGTTGCCGCACGCTCAGGGCCCCACTAAGCTACCCCCTTTCCCCCGGGCGGGGTTCCCCACTTAGAGGCGCAGTCGTCTCCCAGGAGTAGCCCGGGGGCCTCGGCCTGACGACCGGGCGCCGAAAACCGAGGGCGAACTACGTTCCCCTGTCTGAGCAAGATTTCCGTGGCAAGGGCGCTTATCAGTAGGATAAAAAATAACCTGTCTCACCGGGCTTTTAAAACCCCCCGCTCCGTTCCCTGTTGGCGGGTTTTTCAATCCCACACTTGGCGAATTTGCTTCGAAAGATGGAAGAGCCACATCGAAGGACAATCAGGACGTCGCTAGAACGCTTGGCCCCACAAGCCAGTTATCCCCGTGGGAAAATTTTCTGACCCTCTCGCTTGAAACTCCCAACGCGAAAGGTCGATAGGCCACGCTTTCACGGCCAGTTTTCGTACT
>NW_027623852.1:5000-9172 GCF_034508935.2 Berghia stephanieae | reverse complement strand
TATTGACAATTTGTTTCATAAATAATAAAGACGTGTAATCTTTCAGCTTTATTCTTTTCTGTTTCTTTTGTTTTGTTTTATTCTTGGAAGACAAATTGATCTAGCTATTTCAAGTATTTTAATCTTAACCGCACACGTCTTTTTCCTTCTAGGAAACTGGGTTTTAAAATGTGATTATAAGTCTTTGCGTAATACATACAAAGTGCATAAAGAATACAAGCAAAAATGCTTACAGGTGCTAGATGATAAATATGTACCAAACTGATTATAATCATCTTCCAAAGGCTTCATATTGTCAAAGTTACTTATTGATTTCTAGGATCAAACAATCCATACGACTCAGAAATGATATCAACCTTCCCCAACACATGACACCATCAATATTCTATTGAAGACAGAGAACAACGTCACTCCTTCAAATAGACCTAACAATGAAGACGTTGTGGAGACACTACGAGACATTTCAAACACGAATCACTTGGATACGACAGGTGACCAAATAGTAAACTCAACTGATTGGCTAATTAAATGTAATAATACTGGTGATAGGCAATGAAGCCCCAGCCGGAAAATGTTATGTTGGAAGAAAATACGATTCATCAATGAAATGCAAATATGTTGAAAAGGAAGCGAAGATATTGAAAGAAAGATGTTATTGTTATAGGAATAGGAACCAATTGGAACAAAGTAACAGAGGAAGACAGACAACGTATTTTTTAAATTTCTTTTAGAATGAATTACAGAATTGGGAAGAAAAGCACAAAAAAGAAATAGCGTCTTTATCAAAACACTTGTCGATATCCGCTCGACGAAAAAGTTTCTGCTAAGAAAGTCAGTTTTAAAATATATTTTTCAAACTAAATGGATGTGAGGAAATCAGTATGTAAAAACATGTTTTTTGAACACACTCTCACTAACTGACTGGACTTTTCGGAGCTGGTGCCTGAAAAATGCAACGCCTAGCCACGAAAAGAAGCGATCCCAACGCTATGATACAGAAAACACATTGTGTTGATAGTTTTTGAAAAAAAAATCAAAACTATGCCTCCAACTATTTCCGGAAATCGACATATAAATTGTACGTGGAACGCGTATTCAGGTCTTATACGGCCATTTTACAAAGCGTATAAAGATAAATGCTCCGAGGATGGCGTCACAGCTATTGGTCGACCGTTTTACGAAGATTGCTGAAAAGAATAACGTGGCTTTATTTAAGCAAGAAAAGACAAATGCGACGAATGCGTCAAACAAGAAAGTGGAAATCTTGATGAAATGGCATGGAATTCTCATCGCCAAAAATGGGAGACAGCTCGGAGTGAAAACGAAAGGATAAAATTCAACGAGCAACAGATTCTTTATTGATCTCATGGATCTACAAGCTGTTTTGTTATCTCCATAGTTTCAAGCCTCTGCACTTTACTATGGGACTAAGTTGACAGGGAGGTCTAACCGCTAACGAGTTGTGTAGTTGTCTCTACAACTACTTATGCGCAAAATTAATAGCTGACATTTACAACAATTTAATAATCTACAGCGATGGATGCATCTATCAAAATAGGAACAAGACGATGTCAAAATGTTGAGCTTGTTTGCAAGGAAGTATGACGTCACAGTCGAACAGAAGTATTTAGAGAAAGGACATACTCAGATGGAGTGAGTCTCCATACATGCATCGATTGAAAGGCAGTTGACGAAAAGTGTTAGACCTTGTGACATTTTCACTCCATCTGACTACATTACAATTTTTAAAATCTCTCGCAAGAATGAAGACATGACTCCATACAAGGTGCATTACTTGACATATATATGGCTTCTTTCAATCATTTGATGACGTAACACCCTTAACGTCAACCAGTCCAGGAAAGATGGTAGGAGACCCAACTGTTACTGACCCAAGAGCCTTTCGTTATGAACAATTTGGAAATATTCTGTTTAAACTGAACCACCCTGACAACTGGAATCTGCTTCCCCAATCAAGGAGTGATGGAACAGCAACTTCTCATGACCACCTAACGCAGCTTTACGCCAGTGAGAGGAAGATCTCTTCAGAGAAATACAACCATCTCCAACAGATAAAACCAACTTTGCCAAAAGATGTACATGGATTTTACGACATTGCTACACTGATTAGATTCTTACAAATACATTGTACCTGATTTGTAACTTCATTGGTAAATATAAGGAAATATCTATTGTGTTCATAGTTATTTTTGCATTTGTTGGATAACGAAGGTGAATTGAACAATGAATTTAAAAATAAATAGAAATAATGAATAATTCATGGATAGAAATGTAAGATTTAAAAAAAGTATTATCCAATAAAAGGTGAAAAAAAAAAAAAAAAATTAAAAAATGATTCAAAGCAGAAACGCCTTGTTCTTATGGTGATAAAAGACCAATGATGGATACAATTCAATGTTGCTAAAAACTTTGTCTGATGTCAAAATTTATGATTGTGATAATGTTCAATGTTTACCAGTTGTTCTCAACCTACAATGTTTGTTAAAATTTTTAAAAAGTCAATTTCATCTTTCACAACCCCAAACCTTGAACACGGACACCAAGCCAATGAATAATATTCTAATCCCATGTCATGATAACAAGGTATCTTCTTTTATTCTCCTTATTAATAAAATATTCCTAAAATTTCGTTTGTTTATTATTATTATTATTATTATTATTATTATTATTATATTATTATTATTATTAATTTTTATTATTATTATTATTATTATTATTATTATTATTATTATATTATTATTATTATTATTATTATTACAATATAATCACAACTTAGGAAATATATTTCTGTATACAGTCATTCAGAAAAAGATGATGATGATGATGATGATGATGATGGAGAGGAAGAAGAAGAAGAAGAAGAAGAAGAAGAAGAAGAAGAAGAAGAAGAAGAAGAAGAAGAAGAAGAAGAAGAAGAAGAAGAAGAAGAAGAAGAACAACAACAACAACAACAATAACAACAACGAGAAGGATAAGAAGAAGAAGAAGAAGAAGAAGAAGAAGAAGAAGAAGAAGAAGAAGAAGAAGAAGAGGAATGGTTTTATGGGAAAATGAAATCTCTTGGAGGGTTTGGATTATGCGATTTTGATGACGATGATGATAAAATTAACGAGAAGTTCGAGGAAGATAAGGG
Source organism: Berghia stephanieae (assembly GCF_034508935.2). Taxonomy (NCBI): domain Eukaryota; kingdom Metazoa; phylum Mollusca; class Gastropoda; order Nudibranchia; family Aeolidiidae; genus Berghia; species Berghia stephanieae. Next base: position 6,018 of record NW_027623852.1, on the reverse strand, counting down.
GGGACGAGGAGAATGATAACACGATGATGTAATAGTTAAAGTATGTGTATAAGTAGTAGTAGTAGTAGTAGTAGTAGTAGTAGTAGTAGTAGTAGTAGTAGTAGTAGTAGTAGTAGTAGTAGTAGTAGTAGTAGTAGTAGTAGTAGTAGTAGTAGTAGTAGTAGTAGTAGTAGTAGTAGTAGTTAAATCAGGAAGAGGAGGAGGATGAGGAGGAGGATGAGGAGGAGGTGGAGGAGGGGGAGGAGGTGGAGGACTAGGTGGAGGAGGAGGTGGAGAAGGAGTTGGAGGAGGAGGAGGAAGAAGAATAAGAAGAAGAAGAGGATGATGGTGATGATGATGATGATGATGATGATGATGATGATGATGATGATGATGATGATGATGATGATGATGATGATGAGGAGGAGGAGGAGGAAGAGCAGGAGAAGAAGCAATAAGCAGAGTTGAAGAAAATAGAGCGAGAAGAGAATAAGGATAAGACATGTTCTCACCTAATCCAATGCTGTAACCAATGACGACTGCCACAACTGTAAACAGAGATAAAATGGAATGTGCCATCTTGTTCCGTCGATGTCCGAGTCTATGAACTTTGGTTGTTGCAATCTTCAGTTTCTTCTACTTGTCCAGCGCAGATCAATTCGTGAGAGTTGATGTCTGTGTATAAGAACGTTTTTCGTTGATGGAAAGTTGATTTTCCTCTACCAGTCCAGCGGAGAATGATCGTTTCACTAAATGTCCTCACTGTTTATAATGTTATAGCAAACATGAAAAGCGTTTGTTAATGGTACGCCCCCCTCCCCTTTGATTCCAATACCCACGCTATTGTCACGTGATTCATCGCCTGTTTTGATAAGAACGTGCGTCATTAGACAGGTTTGATCCAGATTTATCTCACCGTTATTTTTATTTCTATATTATATTTGTTTGGACTTTGTTTTCAAAATTGTTACCCGGGACCTCTACACGTAATGTTGTATTGTTGTGAGGCTATATGTTCTTGTCAGTGAAATGGCACTAG
>NW_027623851.1:0-9186 GCF_034508935.2 Berghia stephanieae | reverse complement strand
AAGAAAAGAGAAGAAAAAGAAGAAGAAAAAAAGAAGAAGAAAAAAGAAGAAGAAAAAAGGAAAAAAGAAGAAGAAAGAAGAAGAAGGAAGAAGAAGAAAAGAAGAAAAGAAGAAAAAGAAAAAGAAGAAGAAAGAAGAAGAAGAAGAAGAAGAAGAGAAGAAGAAGAAAAAGAAGAAGAAGAAGAAGAAAAGAAGAAGAAGAAAAAGAAGAAGGAGAAATGAGAACTTATCACTAACAGCCTATCTAAAAATAACAACATAGGAGTTGAGTGACGTTTATTTCGTTCTTCTGTTGTGTCGTGTCTTGCATGTATTTTGTAAACTTTAGTGAGTTCCTTAGAGCTGAACCATGTGCCTGTGTCTGGGATGAGACTTTAAGTTGATCTCGATATAAGTGCAATGATAGTGTTCGCTTGAAATCCACTTCTGACCCCAATTTAAACCAGTCTATTTCGTCCTACTTTTTCTCGATTGCTTTTGATATTAAATCTAGGTCTATTTGATTTGTTTATTTTTTACTACCCCATATCTGGCGCTGAAATGAACTAAAAGTGATGCAATCGCCATAAAACTCCTAAAACATATTTCAGATTAAACTAACGCTCTCTCTCTCTCTCTCTCTCTCCGCGCACACTCGGAGAGAGATAGATAGATAGATAGTGAGAGAGAGCGATGACAATAGAAGAGAAAAGAAGAGAGAGAGAGAGAGAGAGAGAGAGAGAGAGAGAGAGAGAGAGAGAGAGAGAGAGAGAAGGGTGTATCGTCCTCAAGGTTGCATCATTTTGTTGTTGGCTTGGGGCCTCTTGCAAAGTGTGTTTATCACGTTTAGTGGATATCGCGCTATTTAAAAGCTCAAGTTGTTGTTTTTTCATCTACTTTCTATTTTAACAAATATTTACACGATACTGTTATCTGTTACCAGATTCTAAAACAATCGATTAAAATGATATTTTCTTAAACTTAAACTATCGATAACTTACGTTGTCCTCAGAAATGTCCCAGACGTTCTGTGTTGTAATGCGAGATGAAAGAACGATTGGTTAGTGGACACAATTTCCTGAACACATCGAATCAGCACACCAAACTCACAATTATACTATATAAAATAAAACGAGCTTTTATATAGCGCAATATCCACTAAACTTGCTCAAAGCGCTTTACAATGGGTCCCTGGAACAACAGAAACGTGTAACATGAGAGAAATGACGCCTTTAGACCTGTAACTTTACACGTAATGATAAATTGAAACGTGTTTAACTGTGGCCATCGTTATGTTCTAGCCTGACACTGAAATCCAAAGGACTGGCAGTTTGACGTCATTATTTGGGTTTTGCACCGCCTAATGGGTTGTCGTTAGCAAAACTCATTGAAACAAGTTATTTCATTCGTTGAACTATTGAATACAACTCACGATTTGTTTTCTTTTGTGGCAAAAGACTGGCATTTTGACGTCATTTTTTGGTCAATAAGGCCATAACTTTACGAAGGCCACGGTTTAACACAATAAGAGTTATTATTTGTATTTGTAAGAGCACAGCTAAATCAACATCGTCATTACGTCAGTAATTCATAGCCAGACTTGCCAGATTATTATTTTGCTGATGATAAAAAGAAAAGGAAAAATCCCATGTTTAGAAAAAGAAGAAAAAAAAGACCGGCCACGAAGAGACTTGGACTGTATGTCATGAAAGCTTGGGTTCCAGATAGTTAAATGGAGGAATGAATGAAGTGATTTGACCATTATGACCAGTGTGGTGAAGACGTGAACATTTTTTATATAAACGTCTATGCTGCCGTAAAATACCAGAGACAGCTCGACATTCTGCCGTACTATGGAAAGAACCATATTTAAAAATTTGGCCAGAACACACGTCCTTTAAATATCGATCGATTTAAATGAACCTTCGCGAAAGCTCAGGTTTTAAAGTTTTTGTCAAGATAAAGGTCATTTAAATCGATCGATATTTAAAGAACGAGTTTTCTGGCCAAATTTTCAATTATGGTTCTTTCCATAGTACGGCAGAATGTCGAGCTGTCTCTGGTATTTTAATTGATGTATTTTATGTTTTTATTGATTTTGTTTATGGCTGAAGAAGGATTTTGAACCCAAAACGTCCCGTATTTTTTTGTATTTTGTTCGTTTCTGAAGTTGTTATATAAAACAATTTTTGTTCGTTACTTTTTTTACAGTCCACAAATTCTAGCAGTTTAGTATCGCTTTTGTTTCGGGAATAAAAAAAAAAAATCAACAAACACTACAGTACGGTTCCTTCGAGCACCGTTTTCTCAAACAAACGGTTTCCTGGTGTAGCGGTTGTCTAATTGGGTTGTGTAGTGTGTATTGAACAGTAAGCATTTCTCTTGTGCAAGCACGTGCTGAATATCTCTCTCTATTTGTTTAGTGTGGCGTGTTATTTTGTTTTGTTTTGTATTTGTTTTTGGCTAGGGCTATTGGTCAGTACTGACCCCCCAGACGCTAGTGCCTGCGTGTCAGTGCTGACGAACAGGCGCCAGCGCCTGGGGGTCAGCACTGACCAATAACCTGGTGTTATTGGTCAGTATTGAACAACAGGTGCCGCCGCCCACAGACAGCCTCTCTTCGGTCTGTGCCACCGCCCGCCCTTAATCAGCACTGACGAACATCGGGCCTGTTCGTCAGTGAAGACAAAGACCTCTTCGCACTTATTCGTCACTTCCTAAAGTAAAAAAACAAACAAAAAAAAAAAACAATTAAAATCCAGGCTTTCAAGGCCAACTTATCCGATGACACTGAGCAACACTTGGTCACTTAGATAAATTTGATGTCTAACGCGTTAGATCGTGGCCTTCGTAAAGTTATGGCCTGATACTTACCAAAAAATGACGTCAAACTGCCAGTCTATTGTCACAAAGAAAACAAATCGTGAGTTGTATTCAATAGTTCAACCAACGAAATAACTTGTTTCCATGAGCTCTACTAACAACTCACTTACGGTGCAAAAACCAAATAATGACGTCAAACTGCGGTCCTTTTGGATTTCAGTATCAGGCTATAAATAACGTGGCTACGGTTAGATGCCATTGGGGCAACGGTATGACTGTCGTTGTTTCAAGCCACCATACGATTCTTTTTTATTTTATGTTGTCTGTGTGTATGTATGTTTGTTTTTTTTTTTTTTCGTATATTTTCGTTATTGCCTAAATTAAAGAAAAAGAGAGGAAAGTGTTATTAATATTTCTTGTTACGATTCTTTTATAATACATTGTCCATTCTATTGATGAGGTTTTAAAAAAATGTATTTGTTTTGTTTTTGTTTTTTGTCATGCAAAAAAAAATAATAATAATAATGACGGAAAGGAGGAGAAACTGATAACGAATAGATAATTCATTTTTTTTTTGGCTACGTTATTTGTACTACCACTACAAATAACGCCAGAGCTTATTTGTACTTTACTAAAAATAGAATTTGCGTAATTACTAAAAATATAACTTTTATACGGATAGAACTGCAATATACAATGAATTATCTGGAAGTCAAAAAGTGAACATTCATCTCATCACAATCACATTATTATTATTACTATTATTACAAGTTGGATTTTGACGGACTTTGGTAATTCTTCACTTTTTCAGTCACAGAATACTCAGTTTACAAGGTAAGCATACGAAATGCACATTTTAATTCATTTCTTATTTTTATAACTAAACATGCTTTGGGGTTGTGTGTTTGTTGATTGTGCATCAGCTGGACGACACATTGTCGCTACGCGAATTACTTGACTTTATTACTTTATTTTGTGAAAAAATAACAATAACAGGGCTTTAAAAAATTAAAATACTATTCCACCCCCCCAATAATTTAAATCAGCCTTCCATGTAGTGTTTAAAAAACCAGGTGTTTCAATGTTCGATCCCCAGTCAAAAGGTTGCTAATTTTATCAAGATCAAGAGGTTTCGAGTACTCACGACATTCAGGTCAGGGTCCTTTAAAAAATACTTTTCATTCAGTTATTGTTATTATCTTTATTATGCGACACAGCATGCATGTCCAACTTTTTCAAAACTTTTTTTTTTGGGGGGGGGGGGGGGCGGGGGGGGGGGGGCGGTGTTTTTTATATCGGAAAATTGGGTTTTGTATGTTATGTTCATGGAGAGAGAGAGAGTAATATTTTATAATGATAAGATATCTGTAGTGGTAGTATTATTAGTAGTTTTGAAATGCCTATGATGATGACAATGTGAGATAATTATATTAGTGTGATTATTTTTATTATATTTTTAAAAAATTACGTACGGCTATGTCGTAGTGGAATGACATCGCTTTTGGACGGAAGGTCTGGGCTCGAGCCTCGCTCGGCGCATAGTTGAAACTCTTGGAAAAGCACTTTGCTCACTTTCTCTCACCGGACTCGTTGTAAAATGTGTACTTGGCCGTTAACTGCGTTGTTTGTCCGAAGAAATTGTAATATCGCCTAAACGGGACGGTATGTCCGTTCAACATGCGAAGTGTTGCTGTTATAAACTTTAGCATTGGCATGTATGTGTCTATTTCGCTGTAGTGAATTTAATTTAATTTTTTGTTTTCATCGAAGCTTAACATGAAAGAACACTGTTGGCGTTACTGGTGTCTGACAATCCATAAAGATGCTGGCTCAAGGGCTATTCTGGCAAGGTGTGTTGAGGAAAACTGTGGCAAACTTTGCTGTGGCAAAATCTCAATCAGCAAACATCATCTGGGCAGCAGACCAGAGTGTTGCATGCACTTTTTGACAATGGTTAGTAATGTTGTCAAATCTCCATAGGCCTTTACATTTTTTATTGGTGATCAATAAAAAAATGCTCATTTTTCTAAATGAAAATGGCAAAGCATCATTTGAATTGAATTACTACTGATTGTAGTAACTTAACGACAGACTATAGTTTGTTGCAAGAGTTTTGTTCTAGGGATGTAAAAACCCAAAGAAATTTCAAGTGTGTTGGTGTGAATAATGATCATTTTTTAAAAATCGCTATGTCTTTGACAAATGCATTTTATGACAATAATGCCATTTCCAAAAATTGTAATGAAATGTGTTTTTTTTTATTTCAATTTTTCCATCCCGAGCAGGATCAACCCTCTTTGTGGAACTACAAAAAAAGTGGTGGCAAACAAGTAGTGTTGACTTTTTCTGTATTGAGGCGAAAGAGATTTTTATTCCAAGGGTTTGGGAAAGCCCAAATTGCTTTTTATTCAGAGCTGTGCAATATTTAACTGTTTATTGTCTAAAATAGAATTGATTTTGCGTTTCAAACTTGACTAGATATCTAATTTTATAGACTTGACTCTCAAGTAGAATAAAAAATGAAAAATGAGGATAGCGTGATATCATATTTGAAAATCATTTAATAATCTAGAAATCATCTGTATACTATTGTTACAGTAAATAATTAGGTTTTGTGATTATAATGATGAATTCAAAGGTATGCCATCATATTTGACCCCAAAATTATTTTATCTCTGGGCGAATAAAAAATCAATTTTACAGCATTTTTTTTATCTAAGGGGTAATGGGTTAGTTTAACCGATTATAATTTTTTTGACTTAGTCAATTACAAAATTTTCGTTTTCTTGTCCTATTACGGTCATATTTTGAAAGTTTGAGGATCATTTCTTTTAGTTGTCTGCAAAATCAGCCTTTTTTGTAAATTATAGAAAAGCTTGCGCTTTCTCAAATGTCTGTTTTATGTCATTGTCTGATTTTTAGCTTAGTCATTTTCTTTAAATTATCTTCAAATTTATTCAGAATCTTTTCTATGATTGTGTTTTTACATCATGATGTAAGTGTTTGGGGTAAATTAAAATTTAGCAATTTTATAAATTTTAAAATTCATTTGTTCCTGTCGATCCGCGCTAAATTTTCAGTTGAAATCAAATAAAAATTCTAAAAAAATATTCCAAGAGTTTCTGATATAGCTATTTATGAAAGGAAAATTGTGTTTAAATTTGAAAGAAATTTATGCTAGTTTTTGGTGCATCTATGTTAGAAATTTTAGGGTTTTACGTTAATTTTAGCTTATGTTGCCCTTAAAAAAGTTGTTTTTTTAATTCAGTTTTTTTTTTGGTGTTTTGCATCAAATTAAACTTATATTATTAGTTCATGAGTATAATTAAAAAATTTTAGAACTATAAAGCGTATTTGACACTAAAGTAATTTTTTGGTAATACAGCAGATATTAAATTTTATTTCGCAATTTTTTTTTTTTAGAGGTTGGGTTAGCGAATCGTTTATAATTTTTTTCAGAATTTGATCAATTTATAAAATATTAGTTTTCTTGTTCCATATTGGTTATATGATGAATGTTGGCTTTGTCTGTTTATTAGCTTATTATAAATTAAAGACAAATTTTTCTTTTTCCCAAAATTTATTGTGCGTCATTCTGATTTTTAACATTCACATCTGGTTGTTTTCATCAGTTGTCTTCAAATTTGGTCAGAATTTTTTTATGATGTGTTTTGCATCATGATGGTTGGGTTTTGGGCTAAACAAAAATTTAGCAGTTTTATGAATTTTTAAATAATTTTTTTTCTGTATGTCACACCAAATTTTCACTAAGAAATCGAATAAAAATTCTGAAAATTTATTTAAAGACTATTGCTAAACCTATCCTCTTGTTGTAAGAAACGTTTTGTGTAAATTTGAAGGATTGTTGTTGTTTTTTTCTGCATCACTGTAAGAATTTTTGGGGTCTAATTTTAGCTTATATTGTCCCCCTGGTGTAGGGATTTGGTGGCTAATTGTATTAGCCTGGTGTTAGGGGGCTCAGTAATAGCCATGTGGTAGGGACTCGGCGAGTAAAAGTGTGGGGGTAGGGATTCAACGAGTAAAAGCGCTGGAGGGGAGGGACCAGTGAGTAATAGCGCTGGTCGTAGGGGAGTAAAAGCTCTGTGACTCGCTGAGTAATACGTGGTGGTAGGGATCGGTAAGTAATAACGCTGGTCATCGTGCTCAGTGTGTAAAAGCTCTATGACTCGGTAATAGCGCTGGTGGTAGGGCTCGGTGAGGTAAAGCGCTGGTTGTAGGGGCTCAGTGAGTAATAGCGCTGGTCGTAGGGACTCGTGAGTAAGCTCTATGGACTCGGTAATAGCATGGTGGTAGGGACTCAGTGAGTAATAGTAATAAACGTGGTCGTAGGTGCTCCGTGAGTTAAAAGCGCTGGTGGTTTGGGACTCGGTGAGTAATAACGCTGGTGGTAGGGATCAGTGAGTAATAGCATGGTGGTAGGGACTCGGTGAGTAAAAGCTCTATGATCAGGAGTAAAAGCGCTGGTGGTAGGGACTCGGTGAGTAGAAGTCTATGACTCAGTGATAGCGCTGGTGGAGGGGACTCGGTGAATAAAAGTGTGGTGGTAGGGACTCTGTGTGCAAAAGCGCTGGTGGTAGGGACTCGGGAGTAATAGCGTGGTGGTAGGGACTCGTGAGTAGAAGCATGGTGGTAGGGACTCAGTGAGTAAAAGCGCAGGTGGTGGGACTCGTGAGTAGAAGCATGGTGGTAGGGTCAGTGAGTAATAGCACTGGTGGTAGGGACTCAGTGAGTAATAGCACTGGTGGTAGGGACTCGTGAGTGAAGCATGGTGGTAGGGATCAGTGAGTAAAAGCTTATAACTCGGGAATAGCACTGGTGGTAGGGATCAGTGTCAGTGAGTAAAGGTCTATGACTCAGTGAGTAAAAGCATGGTGGTAGGGACTCAGTGAGTAAAAGTCTATAATCGGTAATAGTAATAGCCTGTTGGTAGGGATCAGTGTCACTGAGTAAAGGTCTATGACAGTGAGTAAGAAGCGTGGTGGTAGGGATCCGTGAGTAAAAGCTCTATGACGGGTATAGCATGGTAGTAGGGACTCGAAGAGTAAAAGCGCTGGGTGGTAGGGACTCGGTGAGTAAAAGCTCTATGATCAGTGAGTAAAAGCGTGGTGGTAGGGACTCGGTGAGTAATAGCGTGGTGGTAGGAAACCAGTTAAAAGCGCTGGGTGGGTAGGGATCAGTGAGTAAAAGTGCTGGAGGGATTTAGTGGTGTCACTGATTTTAGACATTGAAAATAAAGAAATTTACAAACAATCGGACTAATGATTTTACAAAAGGTCCCACAAAAGTATATCTTTAAAATATTAAACAAGTTTTTGTTTAAATTAATTTATATTTTTATTTTAAAAAATCAAGAAAATGTCAAAATAAAAATGAAGTTTTGCAACCAAAATGTACTATTCCGTAACATATAAAGACCACAAACAAATTTGTCTTCTTGCTCCTCTGTAAACTTGACACAGCATTGCTCTGATTTCAACTTAATGTTGTTTTTTATTTTCATTCTTTGTAAAGTATTAAATTAGTATTAGGTGTGTATTTTCTTCATCTTAACATTATTGTGCGGTAACCAAAATTTTCCATAATTCAGTTTCTGAAAAGTTGGCCACCCTGCTCTTAACATTATTGTGCGGTAACCAAAAAATTTCTCTAATTCGTTTCTGAAAAGTTGGCCCCCTGGAATAACATGACCCTCATTTATCTATGCACATAACATTCACAAGTGGATACAAATAACGATTTACTTTGTATGTTGCATCCATAACAAACACCTCACAAAAAACACTCAAATCACGGCTCATTTTCCGTTACATAAAACAAATACTCAAACCACCATCCCCATTCACATTGAACTTTGTTACACCTCCTTCCTCTCTATCTCTTCAGTAATTCCTGTTTCCGTCTCTGTCGTCTGTCCAATATCAGTTTTGAACAATCTCGCTGCAAATCTTCGACATTTTTAGGGAATACATTTTATCCTTGTTGATTGATGTATTGTAAGTTGGGTTGTGGACACCTTTGTTTTAGCCATAGCCCAGGGGTGAGAATGATGGTCACTAAAAAGGGGGGCATTTTTCGCCGCTTAAGATCAAGAAGCATCCATGCAAAAAATAACTATAAATTTAAATTTCATTAAAATATTGTGATGCAATCAAAATGTGTCTCGCAGCAATTTTGACACCATCGGAGGAATTTCAAAAACTGAAAGTGTAATTATAACATGGTGGTTGTAGTAATGGTAGTCTAGGGATGATGATGTGGTGGTGGTTGTAGTAGTTGTGGTAGGATGATGTGGGGATGGTTGTGTTGTAGTGTAGTGGTAGTCGCCCATTTCCTATTACAGTTCATAATGCCCCCCCCTTGTTT
>NW_027623850.1:0-9191 GCF_034508935.2 Berghia stephanieae | reverse complement strand
TTAAAACCCTTTCTTACCATAAATTAAACAAAGGCCCTTTAGAAATGGATAAAAATAAAAAAAATTTACTAAACATATGGGGGGAAAAAAAAACTGATGAATTTGATGGCAAATAAAATTAAATTAAATTTAAAGCAATTGGTATTTTTAAATATCGAATTTTTATCGGATTTCACAAGAGAAGAAATATACAAATTTTTTTTAAAAAAAAAACTTTAAAAATGCCATTTAAAGTTGGAATATGTATTAAAAAAAAAACTGTAAATAATGTATAAAAAATTTTGGACAAAAATTTTTAAATAATACAAAACAAAAATTTAAAATATCGATTTTTTTCGATATCGCCCCGGCGCCATGATGAAAAAGAAAATGTAAACAGGCATTTCGGCGAAGTTAAAAGGTGTCTGCGCATGTATAGAGCCCTAAAATTTGGAATGAATAAAATTTAGATTTATTCTAAAAACAAGCGTTTTTTTTAAAAACACACGCGGTAAATAAAAAATAAATGCATTTGAAAATTCCCAAAATTTTTTAAATTTCATAAAAATTCTGGAATTATTAAGGGGATTTTCCTTAATTGGCACCATTTAAAAGGGAAAATTTGAGAGCGGGGCCTACCGGTGAGCTATCCACGAACACAAAAATATTTTTCAAACCCAAAGTCTTTTTAGACCCCCTTCTCACCATTCTTAGTCGCGATTGTTACCCCCATCGCGAAGTAATTTTGACCAGCAGTTAAGCTAATACCAATATTCTCCACAAAAAAAAATAAATGAAGAGTTTGCAATTTGCAGAGTTGCAGAGAAGTTTACTAAGCAGCAAACTTAGAGATAGAGCCGGAAGACCGGAAGTAAAGAAATATTAGTGTTGGGTTATTTGATCGCTTTTACTCGATCGACGCCGAGCGCCAAGCACGAGTCAGTGCTCGATCTCAATGCCGGAAGAGCGAGTTAGAAAAAACGATCACTCGATCGTAAAACGATCAGGCGGGTTGTGAGCTTGAGACGATCTTGACACGTGAGACGAGCTTGAGACGATCAGGATTCGAGCGAGCGGGGGTAACGAGTGTTTCGAATCATTTCAAATTCAAACGATCACAGTTTGCCATCCGATACCAATCGCCAATGTTTGAAACACGGTAGTCTGTGGTTCTTCCACAGCCCCCACTCCTTGTCAGATGTTAGTGTGTCTGGGTGGCAGTGGCAGGGAAATTCGTATAGGTGTATCACGCGTGTGTGGGCAAGACTTCATTAAACCTACTAAAATTTGACTATCACACACACACACACACACATACACACACACACACACACACACACTAAGGCTATTTCTATGACACACACGCATCCCCCTATCAATGAACACTCCTACAGTAGTGCGGCTATGTGGTCTAGTCATGACGTAACTTAGGTAGTACTCTAGTCGACCATGGGTCTCGTGCATTATAAGGTCTAGTGGTATGACACCCGCTTTGGGATCGGAAAGTCCTGGGTTCAAGCCTCGCGCTCGGTGCATAGTTGAGTCTTTGGACAGGCTCTTTACTCACATTCTCTCACCGTACTCAGGTGTAAAATGAGTACCTGGCCGTTAACAGCGTTGTCTTTGTCTGAAAAATTTGTAATATCGCCTAACAGGCGGCATGTCCCGTCCTTCATATTAAATGTTGCTGTTGACCGGGGACCCTTTACAAAGCGCTTTGATCACATTTAGTGGATATTGTAAAGCTCAATTTTTTAAAGTAAAACATTAGCTTTGAATATGGAATGTTTCAATTTTAGATGCCTGTGTATTCTTTGTTAGTTCCCATCATCATATCATCATCATCATCATCATCATCATCATCATCATCTCATCATCATCATCATCATCATCATCATCATCATCAGGGGCAGCGGTACGGTCTTTGGTTGGCACCCGAAAAGGTACCGAGTTCGATCACCCGCCGCTGAGTGGTCTTGAGCAATTTCACCTTGCCCTAACTAAATTTGCGGCGCTGCACTGCGGCTATCGCTTGGGTTATTCCAGTCTTCCCTTAGAATAGACCCGAAAGACGAATCTCCCCTATGGGATGAACAAAGGGAATTATGTTTAATTTATTTATCATCACCATCATATCAGCGGGATCATCATCATCCCCACCACACCACCACCACCTAATAATATGGATAAAATAAATATTTAACACATTTCAATGTAATAATCAATCTAAAAACAATCAGTGCTCCTAAAAGACCCTTTGATTTCTTTGTCTAATTCGTTCCCTACTTTTGGAGTCCCGACAAAGAAAGATTTTCAGCTAACTATAGTTTATATATGGGAATATTAATCAGTCGTTTATATTGGAATCGGAGTTGTCTAGCAGTGTATTAGTTCAAAGCGCATTTCCAAGGATTTACCATGCTCATGAACTTCACAATATTTAATTTAATTTATTCCTCCGGCACGCCATATCGACCATACATCCATTTCGTACAGTAGGTACCGATCGCTGTTTGGAGTCTTTTTGTATTAAAGCTCTTTACAATACCGTCATTGCTTATAAGATAAGAGTACATTCACACCTGAGTAAAGTGCCTGACACACGGACTTAACGTCTGGATCACAATTTTCAACAATCACTGTCACTCATCCGGCCATTGACAAGGCTTGATTTTGTGAAAAGAGAAAACCGTACCACTGAGCGACCGAACAAATAATCACCATCTGCGCCATCGTCATCATCATCATCATCATCATCATCATCATTATCATCATCCTCATCACAGCCGTAACAGCCAGCAAAACCACAATCATCATCTTCGGGTCCGGTCTATCCGTGTGGGGGGTGGGGGTGGAACCTGCTAAAGTATTTCATTTTTTAACAGAAACACGAGAATCATCATCATCATCATCATCGTCATCCATTGTCGTCGGCATCGTTATCATCGTGTCCGGGCAACCCGTGGGTGTCTGGGTGTGGAACCTGCTAAATATTATTTTTATCTACCTACCTAATAAAAAACACACCATCCTTGTTCATTTATTTTTCAAATAATGAAATGAAATGAACGACCTTTCCCGCACACACAAGAGGCGATGACGACCAGTGACAAATTATGGGAGGTGGGGGCGGCCGACAACTTTTGGCGCGACATAAATATGAATGTTAAGGTTGACAGCGGGATGATGGTGGTGGGAGGGGGGGGGGGGGGCTCAACCCTTCACTATCAACAACTGTTTGTGGGGTGTGTGTGTGTGTGTGTGTGGGGGTTGTGTGTGTGTGTGTGTATGTGTGTGTGATGCGACGAACGATCATAATCAAGGCTGCCAGGACAGCCAGATTTCTTCTTGTCCAAGTCGTCAAATAGATCCCAAATAGCCAAAAACCACAAGCATTCTGACTCCCCTTGAAAAACTCATTTGTTTTGATTAACAAAACAAACGAACTCAGTTGGATAAACTTATCTTTTCATTTTTTTTAAATAAAAGATTTTTTTTTAAATGAATAATAATAGAAAAGCGTTTTAGTAACCAATTTTGAACTTGGCCATCTGGCAGCCCCCATAACGAGCTGCAGACTGCAGTCAAGCCAGCCACAGACATAAGAGAGGGAGGGGTATGTGAAGTTTCTGTGGCAAACGAGTTTACTCGTGTTTTTTTTTTTTCAAACGAATCACTGCTCGATGACGTCACTGACTCGAAACCCGCCCGAAACCGACTCGATTTTAGAGGACTCGATCGAAAACCCGCTCGATTTGATCGTTTCAAACTCGACCCAGCACTAAAAATATCATTCGAAGTGTCTCAATACCTAAACAAATCTCCGGTCGAAACCTCTGTGTGTTTGTGTGTGGGGTGTGTGTGTGTGTGTGTGTGTGTGTGTGTGTGTGTTGTGTGTGTGCATGAGTGTGTGTTTGTGTGTGTGTGTGTGTGTGTGTGTGTGTGTGTGTGTGTGTACCATTGCATTTACCCCCTCTTTCTTCTATCTTTATTTCTTTCTATCTTTTATCCTTTTTTTTTTTGTTTCTTTGACAGTTAATCGACAAAAAGTTTCGCAATTGTATAAATTTAAGTTCGTAAACTACCCACATTAAAAAAAAAATTATAAGGTATCCAGAAGTGCTAAAAGCTGTCATTCTGTCGTGAATTCCGAAAAATAAAGTGTTCCTCCCCCTCCTCCCTCCTCCTCCTCCTCCTCTCCCTCCTCCTCCTCCTCCCTCCCTCCATACACACATATAGAAACATAGGCCCTGATTTTAAAATAATAATAATAATATAATAATAATAATAATAATAATAATAATAATATTGTCATCTAAAAGGCCGATAGAAACTGAGATTATCCCGGTTTCTTTGTTTTGAAACGGACAATATCAATTGTTCGTTACCCTTTGGATAGGACGCTAGTCGGTTCCACAGTACTTTCCGTCAGATCTAACAGACTCGGCTAGCCAATCACTGCTAGGTGGACAGGAGGAGGGGTTTTAAAAACAATCTCGTCTGCTCCGGGATAGATCTCGGTCCCTTTTTGTGTGATCGATACCAATGAGCTATGGGGGCCCCCCCGTGCAGACCCTGATGCTTGTAAAAGACGTTCATCACAGTTTCATTTGTCAGGCTATGGGGGGCTTTACAGGGGGGGCGGGAAATTACTAAAAGAAAACGGTATTTTTTTATGGTCATTTATTTATTTTTTTTTTCTTTGTTTTGTTTTTGTTTGTTTTGTTTTTTGGTTTTTTTTTGGGGGGTTTTTTTTTCTTGTTTTTTTTTGTTTTTTTTTTTTGGTTTTTTTTTTTTTTTTTGGGTTTTTTTTTTTTTTTTTTTTTAATTTTGTTGTTTTTTTTTTTTTTTTTTTTTTTTTTTTTTTTGTTTTTTTTTTGTTTTTTTTTTTTTTTTTTTTTTTTTTTGTTTTTTTTTTTTTTTGTTTTTTTTTTTTTGGGGGGGGGTTGTTTCTTTTTTTTTTTAATTATTATTATTTATTTTTATTTTTTTTTTTATTTTTTTTTTTTTTTTTTGTTTTTTTGTTTTTTGTTTTTTTTTTTGTTTTAGTTTTTTTTTAATCTCTTTTTCTTTTCTTTTTTTCGTTTTTTTTTTGTTTTTTTTTTTTTTTTTTGGGGGGGGGGGGGGGGGGGGTTTCTTCTTTTTTCAATTTTTTAAAATTTATAAAAAAATCCATTACGACCAAGGAATTTCCCCAATGGAAACCGAAAAGGGGGTTTTTTCTTATTGGCTAAAAAAACCCCGCGACCTGGTGAGAAAAATATCCCCAGGGAGACAGGGGGCTGGGAAGCGTTCCAAAGTAAACAAGCGTGGGGCCCGTTCTTAAAAACAAAGAAAATAATTCCTGCTCGCTTTTTAAATCAAAAAAATTAAAAAAACATGTCTCTAAAATGATAAAAATTTGACTTCTTCGGTTTTTTTAAAGGGCCCAAAAACACAACTTTTTTATTAATGTTACGTCCTAGTAGTGGTAGTGATGATGATGTGGTGGCGGTGGTATAGTTGTAGTGGTAGTGATAATGATGTGGTGCCGGTGGTTGTAGTAGTAGTGGTAGTGATGATATTGTGGTGGTGGTTGTAGTAGTAGAGGTAGTGATGATGATGTGGTGGTGGTTGTTGTAATAGTGGTGGTAGTGATGGTGTAGTGTAGTGGTAGTGATGATGATGGAGTGGTGGTGGTTGTAGTAGTGATGATGATGTAGTGGTGATGTAGTGGTAGTGATAATGATATAGTGGTGGTGGTTGGTGGTGGTAGTGGTTTGAAGTAGTAGTGGTAGTGATGACGATATGGTTGTGGTGGTTGTAGTAGTAATGGTAGTGATGATGATGTGCTAGTGGTGGTATAGTTGTAGTGGTAGTGATAACGATGTGGTGCTGGTGGTTGTAGTAGTAGTGGTAGTCATGGTAGTGATGGTGTAGTAGTAGTGGTAGTGATGATGATGGTGTGGTGGTGGTTGTAGTAGTGATGATGTGTAGTGGTGGTGTACCCAAGTGGTAGTGATAATGATATAGTGGTGGTGGTTGTAGTAGTTGTGGTAATGATGAAGTGGTAATGGTGGTTGTAGTAGTATTGACGGTGATGATGTGGTGGTTGGAAAAACATTATAGGTTATTATAATACACGATTACACACATTCTCTAACTTCATTTTTTGACAGCTTTATGAAGCATAAATATACGCAACAGTTCTGAACATTTTATTGTGGCTTTTGATATTGTTTGTTGTTTTTCTTGTGTCGTTATGTTGACATAGAGACCGAATGAATGGTAATGGTTGCATTCCCAGCCATGATATAATGGCGCTGAATGCTTTCATTGGTGGACACTTTTTAGGCTCCGTACGTATTCTCATTCGTTTAATTCTATGATTACGACTCACAGCAGTTTGTAGAGAGGGACATAACTCTTTGCGAAAATACCAATCTCAGATTTTGTTTTAATTGTGTTATGTCCCTTGTTTCACTTCGACGTTGATAAGAGTCGAACTCAAACATACAGTACTCGTTGAATTCAAGCACGTTCTGCAATAGGGTTCGCTGGACTGCCGGATCGATTCTTATGTACGTATAATATTATTATATGTTATTACCTCACGAGCGACGCGCACTTATAGCATGTCTGATAAACCAATTCCTTATGGGCCCATTCATTGTTGCAATAGAAATCTATTTTTAAAAAAGAGCAAAATATTGTTGCTAAGTGGGTTCGACGTCATCCATGAGCATTGGATTTCGGCACGCTTGGATTCGAGCACGCTTGATTGATGGCTGTTCCCGAGAATTTGAAAAAAAACTGTTGTTCTTTGTCTCGTTTTTTTTTTTTAGGGGGGTTGTTTGTTTTGTTTTGTTTTTGTTTTCTTTGGGTTTTTGTTTGTTTTGTTTTTTGGTTTTGGGGTTTTGGGGTTTTTGGTTGGTGTATTGTTTTTGTTTATTTTTTTTTTGGGGGGGGGGGGTTGGGGTTTGTTTTTTTTTTGGGGGGGGGGGTGGGGGGTGTTTGGTTTTTTTTTTTTTTTTTTTTAATCCAATTTGATTATTAAAATTCACTATACGGAATATAGAATGACAATACCCTGCAATATACTTGAAAGCAAATCTTTTTTTATTATTTTTTCCCCTAAAAATGGTTTTGTATCCGGTAATTTAGTTTAACCGAATCACTATATATCCGGACTCGATTGTAATATTATTATGGAGCAAAAGTTGTTTACATAGGATGATGTTCTTATTTTATTTTTGCTTACAACAATTGGTGGACATATGACGTTTTCGTAGAAAAGTTATCATAATATTGGATTTGTTAAGACTAACTATTACATTCATGTCTGCAAGTGAGAGGGGGTGAGGAGGAGGGTTGGGGGGGGGGGGGGAGACAAGAAGAAGAAAAATGAATAGATAGAAAATGACGTGACGAGAGACGAAAGGAGCGAAAACGTCTGCTGCTGATTTCATAACAGTATCGAATGTCAGCTACCTTGCAGCACTGACTGGGTCGGTACCATTTACATAAGAGTCGAGTTGGAAGAAGAAGACAAAAAAAGTGTGGAAGGCCGTGTTAGTTCAGAGAAACACATCGTTGGTTCAGAGAGAGAGAGAGAGAGAGGGGGGGGGGGGGAGTGTAAAAGGTCAAGGGTCGAAGTGTTTTCTTTGGCGGGTTCTATAACAGTATCGGGTGTCAGATGGAGTGTGGAATCAAACCAGGTTGTTGGATCATCTCAGTGTGAATGTTCCGCCCTGTCCCTTTGATCTTGGGGCTGGGTAAACAGATGGCGAGGCGTCCTTAGAGACGAGTGGGCGGAAAAGGGCAGAGGGGGATTGTTAGGAATGCGATTTTAATAGAATGGATTCGGATATTGTGTAGAGAGCTATAGCGAATGTCTTTAAAATGCAGAAAGAAGAAGAACGAAAGGAAGAAAAGGGGAAAAGAAAATCCCATGTTGCAATAGTACGAGTATTAACTGATTCTTCTCTTTTTTTTTCCATCTGCTACTGCTACTGCTATTTTACTACTACCACACCACACCACAACAAACAACAAACTACTACTACTACTACTTTTCTATACTACTACTACTACTATACTACTATACTACTACTATACTACTACTACTAATAATTATAATATAATAATAAAATATATAATAATAACAACAACAACAACAACAACAACAACAACAATAATAATACTAATAATAATAATAATAATAATATAATAATAATAATATTAATATATAATAATAATAATAATAATAATACAACAATATACTACTACTACTACTACTACTACTACTACTACTACTACTACTACTACTACTACTACAACTACAACAACAACTACTTACTATACTAATACCACCATACTACTATACTACTACTACTACTACTTATACTACTACTAATTACTACTACTACCACTACTACTACTACTACTACTATACTACTACTATACTACTATACTACTACTACTACTACAACTACTACTACTACTACTATACTACTACTACTACTACTACTACTACTACTACTATACAACTACTACTACTTCTGCTACTATACTACTACTACTACTACTACTATACTACTACTACTACTACTACTATACTACTAAAAATAATAATAATAATAATATATAATAATAATAATTAATAATAATAATAATATTAATAATATAATAATAATAATAATGATAATAATAATAATAATAATAATAATAATAATAATATTAATTAATAATATAATAATAATATATAATAATAATAATAATAATAATAATAATAATAATAATAATAATAATATATAATAACAAAAATAATTTAAAGGGTGATGTGATGTTTATGATGATGATGATGATGATGATGTGATGATGATGATGATGTGATGATGATTTATGATGATAATAATAATAATAATAATTTAATAATAAAAATAATATAATAATAATAATAATAATAATAATAATAATAGTGATGATGATGATATGATGATGAGATGATGATGATGATGTTTATGATGTTGATGATGATGTGATGATGATGATGATAATAATAATAATAATAATGATAATTTAAAAATTATAATAATAATAATAATAATAATAATAATAATAATAATAATAATAATAATAATAATAATTTAAAAAATAGTGATGTGATGATGTGATGAGTGATGAGATGATGGGGTTTATGATGATGATGGTTTTATGATGATGATGTGATG